>NC_141377.1:18967272-19233061 GCF_017979445.1 Akebia trifoliata | reverse complement strand
GTTGTGATATCGGGCTTGGGTAGGATAGTTGGGTAGTAGGTTGAATAGGTATAGTATTGGTTGAGAAGTCAATGGGCCTGGGTTTGGGTAGAATGATTGGGCTTGCTAAGATAGTTGGGTTGAGTTAAATTGGGTTATGATTGGGTTCAGTCCAATGGGTTTTGGTGATGGATTGAATAGGAATGGATTTGGGTAGGATAGTATTGGGTTGAGTTGATTTAGATTAGGGTATGGATAGGTTGAGAAGTGTAGATGAGTGATGAGGTGGGTTTTCGGTCTTTAGGCCACGTGGGAAAAGCCTTAGGCCATTATTGAAAAAAAGATAAAAGATAATAGATTTTTTGAAAGTCTGTGCTTTGAGGGCCCATTCTGATTTTTACGGATTTTGAGGCATTTTGCGTCGAGGGCCTGATCAAATTTGGGTGTCTACAACTGCCCTTCTTTGTAGGAATTGCATGCAAAGAACTGAAAAGAATAAACGAAACCCTTATTTGCACGCGTCCGAGGATTTTGCTCAGACAATTATTGAAAATACCAATTTAGTTTGACGAATTTGATGAGAAGAAGTGGCTACCCAATCACGGGGTCTAATAAGGTGAGCATTTTGATTTCCATGACCTCGTGGCGTATAGCTTGTTTGAGGTCTTGGATTTGTGATATTTTGGAGAAAAAAAACTTTGAAACGAGAGTTTTCTAATAAGTCTTGGACAATTTGAATTGAACTTTTGCACAAATGCTATTTTTTGGTTTTTTATTTTTTATTTTTTATTATTGGGGCCTCTTAAGATCTCGAGACACGTGTTGTGGGAGTTTGGGCCTCAATAGGCCTCGTGGGAGTACACTCGAGTGCTTAGATCCTTGTAAGGCTTTGATGGTACTTTCAGGCCTCCTAAAGGTCTAAGAGCATGTTTCGAGATATTTGGGCCCACAAAAACCCTTTTGGTGTGATCAAGATTTTAAACACCCCAAATGAGTGTGATTGGAGTATCGGGGTTTTAGTAGATCTGTTGTAACTACAATTGAGTAATCGGGGCTTGGAATTGGTAAAGTCGAATGATCAGGGCCTATGGGACCCTTGTGCATTAGTTCAAGCAAAAATAAAAATGTTGAAGGTTTTAGTCCGTGCCACGGACTATGCAAATTTTGATTGGTCTGTGCTTCATGTATGGACTATTCGAATTTTTTTGGTCCGTGCATGAAACACAGACTTAAATAGTTTTGTTCAGTCCGTACTTCATGTACGGACCAGAACCTTATTTCTTATTTTTTATCCGGCAAAACCTCATTTGTTCTCTCTTCTTTCACTATTTCAAGATTTTCACACGGTTTAAGGCATCAATGGAGCCCATTCATGTTTTGGAGCATTTAACCAACTTCAATCTTGCGGCCAAAAGCTCATCTCCCACTTTTAAGGGTGGTCCCTACGTTCCAAATCTCGAAATGTATACTGTTGTAGACCCTTTTTTACATTAATGGCTTAGCTCTATGACTCATGAAGAGAGAGTTAGGTAGGATTCCAATAAGCTTGGGTTTATTCTCTCTTTGTCAAAGGTTACCATCATGTGGGATTTGATAGAGACTGTTATGGGATTTTGGATCCCATAACTCAATTTGGTTCGTTTTGGAAATAAGGAAATGACTCCTATGGTTGAGGAGTTTGAGCATATACTTGGCCTTTGCCACTCATCTTGGGTGGTCGAACCACCCTTACGTGAAAACTATAGAAAAGTGGTGTCGAGATTCTTTGGGGTCCCAAAACAACAACTATAACGGATTGATGGAAATCCGAATCTTTTCAAGGTTTCTAAGGCATTTTTGTTTCAGTGGCATGAGGACATAGATTCCCTATCTCGATTTAACATTTTGACCTTAGTAGTGATGAATCAACTCTTGTTCCCTCGGAACGATGAGTATGTGAATCCGACTTTGATAAGTGCACTCGACCAAGTTTGACAAGGTTTCAGACTTGCTCCTAGGGGAAACCTATTTATTTCACACGGCTTGCTCGAGTAGGAGAGAGAGAGAGAATGTGTATCATAGGTGTGCTCCATTGTTGCAGGTAAGGTCCTCATTTTGTTCATTTTAAATTTTGAATCATCGTGATTAGAGTTGACTTCCCTTTTTGTGTAGCTTTGGTTCTTTGACCATTTGGCTTCGACTATGACTATTAGTCATCTTTTCAACGTCTATGCTGATCTAATGGTTTTGATGAACAAGAGGAAGTTCCCTGTTTGTTCCGGCGGTATGTTGGATTAATTTGAAGGTCTGCAAGATGTACCTGATGATGAGATACGCTAGTTCGGTACCTTCCAGCCTTCGATTTCACCATTTCACAGTTGTTTTGCCGTATTGATCTATTTGGCTAGGGCTACTCACTATATCCCTCTTCGTGTGTTGAGGCAATTTGGCGAAGATCAGGGCATAATAACTCATGGAGATTTGGTGAGTTGGTTGGGTCATTTTCTCCTTTTCCTCCCTCGTGGCAATTGTGTGATCGACTAGAAAAAACTTGGAAAAACGTGGTGACTCTCGACCACCTTATATTTCCTAGTTATTCTTTTTTGAATTATCGACTTTGGATACAACAATAGATTGTTGAGAGGGCTCGTGCCATGCCTTAGTTCAAGTGAGATCTTCCTTCTTTTATTTCTTCTACCACCGTGATAGACTGGAAGAGATGAGGGTATTTCACAAATGGATTGAGTGCTTTGGCTACGTTCTGAAAATGATCTGAAGAACACGATAGCCCATCTTGAGTCTTTGAGGAGTGAGAAGTCTTCCATTTTGAAAGTTGAAATTGATGATCTACAAGAGAGGCTTGCTCAAGGTCCTTGCTTTGATGCTTTTGCGTCTTACTTAGTGAGTCGTGATGCTTCAAACGCTGAGGTGGTGATGATGGGGCAAGTTGCCCGAATTTGTGCCTTGGAAGAGAGACTTGATTCTTTCTTCATTTCTCGTCGAGACATGTGATTGACACCCTATATATATATGTTGTATTTTCTTTTTGTCAACAAAGAATGTAATGTGAAACTTTTTGAAATGAAAAGAAAATAGGTTTTTTACTTACTTGACCTCAAGTGTATCTATTGCTTTGAAAACATGAAGTTCGAGAAAGTCCTATATTTTTTCTCATCGGTCAAAATAATAATTTTGAAAACGTTTCAATTTTTGTGATTTGTCTTTATCGAATAGATATTGTAGATCAAAAATATGAAAACTTTTTTGAACGACCTATGGTACTTCAATAATTTCTGTGTTTTTGCCAACTACTGAGGATATAGATGTCAATAGCTCTTAGGTTCTTTTAGAGTCATCCCTAATGCCCTAGTACTGGGTGAATATCGATTGAGCGTGGGATTTGGGATTTCAAGAAATTTTTGTCGTTCATAGTTTATACTCATGCGGGCTAGGAGTTCATTTTCATTTATTTTTATTTATTTTTATTATTTTTCCTTATTGCCCCTAGTGCCATTTTTTGTTTTCACTAGACCCGGTTTCTACATTTTTGTGTATCGACGCCCTTTTGGGTTTTATCGTGTCAGTAGTTTTGATCTTGCCATAGTTTGATTTTTTTACTCATAGCGTCCTTTCGGATTTTCACTATGCCCTTTCAGACTATACTTTGTATTCTTTTGAATTTTTTTACATTACAATTCATATTTGGAGTCTTTGTGTTTTTATGGCTTGGTGACTCAAGTTGAGCTGCGAAATTGACGACTCTATTATTGTAGTAGCAATTTTTCTTGAGTGATTGATTTAGATTTTCTCTTTAAGTTTGCTGTCGACTTTTCATGGTTCAAGAACTCAAGTTGAGCCGCGAGATCGGCTACTCTACTCTTCAATTACTCTTTTTTTCAAATATCTGATCTGAATTCCCCTCTCGAGTCTTTCTACGATCGATAAAAATTGAAGTCCAGATCAAATTACAAGATCATTAGTGTTGCCATCATCATTGTGATGCCTTAGAACATTCCCTAATTCGAAATGACTTTTGGTGGGATGAAACGCTAGCTTTGGTTAAGGGTAGTGGAAAGATACAAAAAGGTTAAGGTTCTGTTTGGAATGGGCTAGACATGGGGTTTGTCTATTTTTGTTTTGAAAGGTGATCTATGTCTCCTCCCAACATCTCTCAAACTTGTTTAAGCTAAAAATTTGGGTCGAGCTCAAGATCAAGTGTCCGATTTTTGATTTTTTTTATATTTTTAGTCTTTCTCAATTTATCCTCATGCGGGCCAGGAGTACTTTGATGCCTTCATTTTTTTATTATTTTATTTTTTTTATTTTTTAATGTTGACTTGCCCCAGTCTTAGGTTAAGAAATGAATGTAATGGCTCAAAAGTGTTGACTAGGGTTAAATAGTTATTTTTAGGATAACAAGGATGGCCTTTCGTCATCTTAAGATCAGTTTTCAAGCATAATATTTCTTAATAGTGTCATCATTGATTGGTAAGGATCAGAGCTCCTCTTGTCATTACCTTTTGCATAATGAATGGTCCTTTGTAGTTTGGTCTTAATTTTCCTTTAGTATCTTCTTAGACCAGTAGAATCATCTTTAAGACAAGGTCTTCTTGTGAGAAATTTTGAGATTTGACTTTATTATTGTAAGCACGTGCAATTCATCATTGGTAAATCTGCTTGTAATAGATAGTTGTAAGTCGTTTCTCTTTTATTAATTTCAACTAGTTGAATCGATCTTGAACCTATTTTGTTTCTTCCAACTCTGCTTCCTTTAATATCTTGAGGGAGAGAATCTCAACGTTGGTGGGTAAGACTGCTTCCATTCCATACACCAACGAATACAGGGTTGTCCCAATTGAGGTTCAAAAAGAAGTCCGATAGGTGTGAAGGACGAAGGGCAACATGTCATGCCAATCCTTGTAGGTGTCTGCCATCTTCTCAATTATTCTTTTGATGTTCTTGTTGGTAGTCTCAACTGCTCCGTACATTTTGGGTCTGTAGGGTACAAAATTGTGATAAGTGATCTGGAAGTCTTATGTTTTTGAGATTTTTAGCATTGAAGGTTATTATTCTGCTAGGGAGACCATACCGATAGATGATATTATTCTTAAAAAATTTCAAAACACTATTTTTTGTGATAGTAGTGTAAGAGGCTACTTATACCCACTTTGTAAAGTAATCAATAACGACCAGGATGAAGTGATGTCCATTTGAAGTTTTTGACGAAATCTGTCCAATGACGTCTATGCCCCAAAGTGAAAAGGGCTAGGGGGAGTCATGCTGTGCAATTTTGAAGGTGGATCGTTGATCTTATGGGCATAGATCTGGTAAAGATGGCATTTAGGAACGTGCTGATAACAATCACTTTCCATTATCGTCCAATAATATCCCATTCTCATGATCTTCTTGATGAGTATGTGACCATTTATATGAGATCTGTAGACCCCCATATACAGTCTCGATCAATCATTTAGCCTATGTTCTTATGATGCAACGAAAGAAAATCTCGTGATATGAGTTTTTGAATAGAGTCCCATTACTTAAGATGAATTAACTTGCTAATCTTTGGATGGTTTTTCGTTTATTTGCTATCACATCTGATGAAAGGATCTTTTAAGTATGCATTGATGTTTGAATACCATGATTTTTCCTCAGGCTCTGCTATATCCACTAGTAAACAATAGGCTGGTTCGTCTTAGATGCCAATTTCGATAAGATCGATGACTAAGTCTTCTAAAATATTGATCATGGAAATAAGCATGGCTAGTGTATCTGCAAATTGATTATTGGCTCAAGGCATATAAGTGAACGAGATCCTGGTGAAGTTTGAGCTCAATTCCTTAAGGTATTCATGGTAAGGGACTAATATTTATTTTCGAGTTTTCCAGTCCCTGATTGTTTGATAGATTATTAGACTTGAATTCCCGAATACATCGATTTCATCTACTTCCAGGTTTATTACTGCCTTCAATCTTATGATACATGTTTCATACTCTGTTTCGTTATAGGAACATTGGAATTTCAGTCGATTGACGATTGGAACATGAGACCCATCTAGTTTGATCAAAACTACCCCTATTCTGTTTTCTTTCTGATTTGCAGTTCTGTCAAAGTACTTCTTCTAATTTTCCTCTTCATCACTACTTTCAATTTCAATCAATAGGATGGCTTTATCTGGTAAATTTGTCTTTAATGACTTATAATCAGGTAATGGATGCTTAATTAAGTGGTCGGCAATAACTTGCCCCTTAATAGCCTTTTGAGTAGCGTAGGTGATGTCAAACTCAGATAACAACAATTGCCATTTTTTGGTGCAACCTGTTAGCACTAGCTTCTCAAAAAGATATTTGAGAGGGTCCATTTGAGCGATAAGCGTAGTTGAGTAGCTGAGGAGGTAATTGCGCAGTTGTTGAGATGTCCAAATCAATGCGCAACAAGTCTTCTTGAGTGTTGAGTATTTTGCCTAATAGTCGGTAAACTTCTTGCTGAGATAGTAAATGGCTAATTTTTTTTAACTTGACTCATCGTGTTGCCCCAGTACACAGCCATAGATGTTTTTTGAACCGAGATATACACTAGTATAGGAGGAACCAAGACCGGTGGATTGAGTAAGTATTTCTTTATCTTGTCAAAGGCTTCTTGACAATCGTTATCTTTGGTACATCTTTTCTGAGTAGTTTGAAGACTAGTCCGCAGGTAGGTGTGAGTTGTGCGATGACTCTGCTGATATACTGTATTTAGCCAAAAAATGCTCTAATGTCTTTTTCTTACACTGGTGCTTTCTTTTCAAGAATGTATTTGATTTCTACTAGATCTATCTCGATGCCTCTTGTATTAACGATGAAGCTTAACAATTTGCCTGATATTACCTCGAAGACGCACTTTGCCAGGTTGAGCCATAGATTGTACTTCCTTAGTCGATCAAATAACTTCTTCAAATTTATTAGATGGTATTCTTTCAAGTTAGACTTAGCGATCATGTCATCTATATAAACTTATATTTCTTTATGGATCCTGTCGTTAAATAAAGCAGTCATTGCGCGTTGATAGGTTGTCCCAGTATTCTTGAGCCCGATTGGCATGACTTTGTAATGAAAAGTACCCCAGGGCGTGATAAATGTTGTCTTCTCCTGATCTTTTTCTATCATTCTTATCTGATTGTAACTTGAGAAGCTGTCCATGATGAGAACATGCTATGCCCAGCTGTCCTATTGACTAGAGTGTCGATGTGTGGTAGTGAAAAATCATCCTTAGGACTGGCTTTGTTCAAATCCGGATAGTCGACACACATTCACACTTTCATCCTTCTTCAATACTAGAACAATATTGGCTAGCCATTCGAGGTACATGGAAACTACACGAAATCCTACTTGGAACAGTTTCATTAATTCATCTTTAACTTTAAGTGTCCATTTTGACTTGAGTTTTCTCAACTTTTGCTTGATTGACTTGATCCTAAGAGCGATTGGCAATTTGTGAACGATGAGGTCTGTGTCTAAGCCGAGTATATTTCTGTAGGACTAGGTGAAGATGTCTTAATAGTTACGTAATAGTTCAATCATTTCTTCTTTTTGTTGAAGTGTTAACAATGGTCCAATTTTTTATAATATGTGGGTTATCTTTAGTGACAAGATTAACCAAGTCTGTATCCTCAATGTTTGGCTGAATACCTTTTTCATTTCATTCTAGAAAGTCTTTGATTTCTTTAGGAGGGTATTCAACTTCGTTCTCTAACTCTTCTTCAATTCCCATGAGACCGAAGTTGAGTTCCAGATCAAAGTCATATTCATCCCTTTCATATTCTGTTCTGCCCAAAGTTTCATTTGATTGAGACAAATCCCTTACATTATGAGAAAACACTTTTATGATTTTGAAAAATATCTATTTTTTGTGATTTTGAAGGCTTTTTGAGTTTTTTTTTTGTTTTTTAAAAAGTTTTTTATTTTTTCAATTTATGAGTACTATTTGATTTTTTTTATTTTTGGGCGTTATTTTTTGGACACCTAAAATAAGAAGAGTGATCATGAAAATTTATTAGTAAAGATAGGGAGCCCTCAAAATAATCTTTCCCTGAGGACGATGGCTCATTATAATCTTCGGGCAAATTGAATTTGTCTAATGGCAGTTTTTTAGAGGCTTCAACAACCTTAAAAGTAAGAGGGAATTCCTCTCAATTGTTTAAAATCTCCACTTCCTTGATGGGGTAAATGAGGTAAGAAGGTGGTTGTTCTGACGGTTCTAAGATAACCATCACTTCTGACAAACAGTTGTTAGGGATGAATTTAGTTCACTCCAGGTGGGGTGGAATGATGACTGATGCCTAGTCGATACTGATTGGAAATGGTGAATCATTTTTCTTGCTCATGGCAACTTCTAATTTCTTGGGTTCTTTTATTGTCTCTTATGAATCCTCATTGGAATCCCTATTGAATAAAATATCAACGCCGTCCACGAAAGAAGGCTGGAACTCAACAATCGAGTCTTTCTGTACATATTTTAGTTTGAAACTTACAATTCTTAGCTTCCTTATTAGCTTTTGTGGCCGTTGTTCAGATAGGCTGTCAGGTCTGGCTTGCAACCTCAAAACTAACACATATGTGGGGAACATTGCCCAAATTCTAGATGTTTGGTTTTTGATTCTGTCTTCTTGTTAATCGAAATTCCCTTTTCTTTTCATTCATGTCAGTAATATCTTTCTTTGTGGGTCTGAAGCCAAGATCGAAATAAGCGGTGTGCTTGCTTGCAATGATTGGAATGTTTTTGTCATTTCCTTTCGGCCCTATACCCTACTTGGGTCGATACTTAGCTTCCCTCATTATCCTTTTGATCATCAAGTTCACTTTTGATAATTTTGTTTTCGTCCTTTTCTTTTTTTCTTGACTTGGTTAACAGTAGTGAATTGGTAAGAGTGGTACATTGCCTTATCTTCGGTCATTTTCACACCTATGAATGGCACATCCAGAGTTTGGCCAGCTAGGATTAGGTTCTCTAATAGAACCAATACCATCTCTTGTCCCATTATGAATTTGACCCTTTAGTGTAGAAAAGATGGTATTGCCCCTGTGATGTGGATTCATGGCCTCCCTAAAAAACGATTGAACGTTACTGATATGTCCATGACCTCAAAGGTGACTTCAAAAGTACAAAGGCCAATAGTAACTAGCAAATCAATTTCTCTGAGAAAATCTCTCCTTGAGCTATCGAATCCTCGAACTACCTTGTTGTTGAGCTTGACATGCGACCAGTCTACATTCAGCTTGTAGAAGGTCTCCAAAGGGCAGACATTCAAGGCCGAGTTGTTATCGATTAGTACTCTGGCGACCATCATGTCTTTATACATGACCATAATATTCAATGGTTCAATATGTTTACGTCCCTCCTGAATAAGTTCATTTTTTGTGAAGATGATCGGATTAGAAGCTATGATTTGTCCCATTGTCTGCTCTAGTTGTGTAGGTAAAGTGGTTGCCGGTACGTGTGACTCACTCAAGACTTTTAAAAGTGTCTACTGATATTTTTTTGAGTTTTGCAGGAGACCCAAAATACTAATTTGTGACAGAGTCTTGTTCAGTTGTTCCATTGTATTGAACTCACTTTTGCAGATGAGTTTGATGAAGTCTATTGCCTTTTTGTCTATCATTTTAGATTCCTATTTCTTTTTTGTCTTTTCTTGCCCTAACCTATTTTCCTCAAACATTTTATCTTTTCCTTTCTCCTTCCTCTTTTCTTTATTCTCTTCTACTACCTCTTCTTTCTTTTCGTCAACCCTCACTAATTTTCTCAATGCCCTGTGGCATGCCCTTATCTTAGTCATATGACTCATATATGTTACCATAGCTTTTTTTCATCGTTTCTACCCCCTATTGAGTTGACAATGTTTGTCTCATAGCTTCATGGGACTGTTTGGTTGGAGCTGTATGGAAAGGGTTTTGGAAAGTGTATGGTTATTGGGGATGGTTTGGATTTTTATATGGAGGATGAAGGGTGATGGTTTTGATGAAGGTGTGGTAGTAGTTTGAGTGGGGTTTGAATGAACGTAAGGAATGACTAGTGGTGGTCTTAAGGATGAAGCATGTGGTATGTGAAGAAATAACGAGAAAATGAATTATGAGGGTTGGGAGATACGCATGGAATGATGAGTGGAGGTCGAATGGTGAACTTGTGGATTGGTTATCGGAGTAGATGGTTAGGCCTGATATCCTAAGTGGTGATAGGGTGGAGTTTACAGTATGTTGAGAAAGATCATTAACAGTCGGTATTGCTGGCTTTTCAGTTAGGTGAACCTAGACTCTTGATCCTATTGGAGCTATAAACACTAAAGAGTTGAAGTCGAATTCTTCTCTTACAACCATGTTCACTACTAGTCCATTACCTCTTTCGTTATAGGCAGGCAGAGGTTCTGATTGATGTTTTGTTGTGGAGCTTGGTTTGTTGGACCATCCAACGTAATGGCCTTCCTATCAATCAGATTTTGCACTTGTGTTTAAGCTACCAACACTAATCAATGGAGTGCCCTGGTATACCCATATAGAACTCGTAGAAGAGGTTGGGATTGTAACCCAGTCCTTTAGGTCTTGTTTGCTGGTTCTTCTCATATTGTGGTGCTAGCTGTGCTGTCATAGCATGTGGAGGAATCATCCGAAAGGGATTCTACGATGTTGGAGCCCAAATAACTTGAGGTACTGGTATCCAAGGGACTTGAGGTTCTTGTTACCTTTGAATTGGTGCCTGAAAAAAGAGAGATTGGTTGGGTTGTACATTGTTGATTTGAGTTTCTTTTCTTTTCTTGACTAAAGGCATTGATTCTTTTTTGGTGTCGATGTTCATGTTGCTGCGCTTAGGGTTGTGAAGCCAAATATTTGACCGGTTTGGATCCCGTCCTCGAACTGATTTGCTACTTGATCCAGATTGGAGAAAGTGCCTGTGGTATGCCCCACCAGATGGGTGTAGAATGAATATCCCAATGTAGAGATGAATGTGGTATTCATTTCTTGCTCTGTCAAGGCTGGCCATATTTGGGAAGCTAACTCTCGCCATCTTAAGGTGTATTCCTTCACTGTTTCCTTGTCATTTGCGCCATATCATTTCGATTTAGACCAACATCCGTGTTAAACCTGTGGTTGTACTAGAACATTTCAGCTAGATCCTATCAGTTCTTGAGATGAGTGAGTGGTCTAATCTTAAGAACAATTTAAGAGTCGATCCTGTCAAGCTTCTCAGGAATAATGGTACCAACAATCTGTCGTCCTCACTGTATTGGCACATCGTACAATTTGAGGTGCGACAGAGGGCACCCTACGTCATTATATTTTTCAAATTCCGGGTACTTGAATTTGGCTGGCAGTTGTATGTTGGGATAGAAGCAAAGGTCCCTGAACCTAGTCTTTTCTAAGGTGTTGGTGCCCTTGATTCTTCTCATTTCCTTTTGAAGAGATTCAATCTGTTGGGTCATTTTGTCATCAATAACACTTTTGGCTTTGAGAACCCTGAAGTCACACTCGTCATCTGGGATGCTTACCGAAAGTGGGTGATTCTATGGGATGTATAATGGAAGACCCTGATATTTTGGCATAGTAGGAAGCGAGGTGGTTTGTTGTCTAGCCTGTTGTTGTTCGTAGTTTTTAGGGTTTGATCTAGACGTTTGGTGTTAAACGACTTGCGCTTGTAGAAAATTAGTACTACTTAGGACGGTAGTCAGCATTCTCTCATGTCTTTTCATTGTTTACAATAGCTTTGTTATCATCGCATTAGCCTCGACTAGTTCATTCACCGTAGGTTGTGGGTCCTCTGAGTTGCTCATAGTTGATGAAAATCGAAGGAAATACTGAGGCTTCTCAGGGTGTTTGTAATTCTTTCGTTTAGCCACTTGTGGGTACAGAAAACCAAACCTTACTATGTTATTTATGAAAAATGGTGTTTTATTAAGTCCGACAATTATTAGTGATGGCACCCAAAAAGAAATTTACATAAGTAAATTTAAAAGCGTGGTTTATCAGCTCGGAGCTGGATCATTTGAAAAAAAAATTACATCAGCATAGAGTTGGCATCAACACGGAGTTGGTATAAGTTGGGAAAGAATTACATCAGCACAGAACTGGCATCAACGGAGTTGGTATTATTTCAGAAAAAAAAGTTACATTAGCATGGGACTGTCATCAGCACGGAGCTGGGATCAACATGGAGTTGGTATCATTTGAGAAAAAAAGAATTACATCAATATGGAGCTGGCATCAACACGGAGTTGGTATTATTTAAGAAAATATAATTACATCAATACGGAGCTAGCATCAACATGGAGTTGGTACAATTTTTAAAAATGATGATTACATCAGCACGGAGCTGGTATCGACATAGAGTCGCTATAATTTAAAAAAACTATTACATTAGCACGGAGCTGGCATCAACACGGAGTTGGTAAATATTTTGAAAAAATGATTACATTAGCATGGAGCTGGCATTGACATAGAGTCAGTATAATTAAAAAAAATGATTCCATCAGCACAGACTTGACATCAACACGAAGTTGGTAAAATATTTTGTAAAAGAGATTACATCAGCACAGAGTTGGCATTGACACGGAGTCGGTATAAAAAATTATTACATTAGCATATAGCTGACATCAATGCGGAGTTCATAAAGTATTTTGTAAAAGGGATTACGTCAGCATAGAGTTGGCATTGATACGAAGTCAATATAAAAAATGATTATATCAGCACGAAGCTGGTATCAAAACAGAGTTGGTAAAATATTTTGTAAAAATAGAATACTGCAAATGAATCGAGTTGGGAAAATATCTTTTTCGTTAGTTCCCAATTCAGTTATCTGAAATCAAGGCCAATCAGTTAGATCCCCAGGGAAGAGGAAAATGTACAATGTTTTCGTATGGGCACTCTTAAATCACCTCATTTTCTTAAATATATATATATATATATATATATATATATATATTTCCCTTGTATCAATAGGACAATAACGTTGTTAGGCATCGACTTTGATCAAGAATTGCAATTGGTACTTTAAATTTTTTTTCAAATCTAATTTATTAGAAAATAATTGGATTCATTTGGATTGATCAATCGATTGTTGATCTTGATGGATCACAAATGGATCATGGACAGGGTCAAAATTGGATCATGGACCCAGTTTGGGTCTAATGTAGATCATGGACTGATGAGTGTCTCGAAACATTTAATTATACGCACGTTTTCTAGACATTTATCTTGATTTTTGTCCCTATTTCTCCTTATTAAGGTAATAATCATGATAAGTCTCGAAACATCATATTGCATGTTAATTAGGCTTAATTATACATAAATAAATCTATTTACTAGATAAATCTAATTACGTATATTTCTTGTGCAGAAAATCAACATTTTGAAATCAAAATCTCAAGGCAAAAATATTTGGGCCCACTTTGGAATGCCCTAATCCTTAACTCATGTTCTCATCTTTTGTCTTTCTGTGTAAAGAAAAATGGAGGCTAGACTCTTCTACACATATTTTTCTCTATAAAATGGAAGGGATTAGGCTACTAGAGAAAGTTCCCTTCATCTAGGTTTTCTCATCCAAGACTCCTTTAATCTAAGACTCTTAGCCTTTTTTCTTATATTTTTATATTTTAATCTTCTAATATTTTCTTTTTGGTTAAATAGTCTTGTAAGAAGTAGAAAAAGAAGAATTTATAAGTTTCTCCATGAAATGAAGAAAAATTCTTTCATCTCTTATCTTCCTTCTCTTGCAATGACATTAGGCTAAGCTCCCCTCCATTGGAGAGTGGAAAAGCCTAGAGCAAGTTCTTGTGTTGTTTTTAATTTCATGTCTTTCTTTTATCTAAAATGCTCATGAGTTTTCTTTAAGATTTCTTACACCTTTTATTCTTAATATAGATACTTTATGTTTAGATTAGATAAGATAAAGTATGCTTAAGCTAGATAATTGGTAGAAAGAAGTTCAAAGAATTCTACTTTATTTATGTTCCCTCATTTGATTTCATTTGTTAAACTTTTCGATCTAAGGAGCTAACACCAAGCCCTTACGATTGAGTTATAAAAAGGTTAGAGACTAGGAATTGCTCATCAACATGTTCTAGGTAGATCCTCCTCCAATGGTGCTTTAATTTCATAAGTTTACTTACTTTTAACTTTATTTACTTTGGTTAATTTTCTAGTAACTTTAAATCTTCTTGATAAGTTCAAAAATACAAAAAAAAAGTTTTAATTCCTTTTTGTTAATTCGAATTTTATTCTCTTAGCTTAACTCTACTCCCCCTTTCTCTTGGGTTCTGAAGGTAATATTGTTGTTCTTCCCATTAGAGTTAATATTAATTTTACTTTTACTTTACTTGTGGGGCAAGTTGGACCTAGTTTGGGTCAGATTTGGATCGTGGTCCAAGTTTGAAATATATATGGGTCAGGACCCAATTTAAAATGGATATGGGTTGTGAACCCAATTTGGAGTGGATATGGGTCGTGTACTCATTTTAAAATGGATGTGGGTCGTGGACCCGATTTAAAATGGATATGGGTTGTGAATGAACCCATTTTTAAATGGATATGAGTTGTGGACCCATTTTGAAATGGATGTGGGTTGTGGACCCAATTCGAGATTAGATATAGGTCGCTGACCCATTTTGAAGTGGATATGGGTCGTAGACTCATTTTGAAGTGTGTATGGGTCATGGACCTAATTTGAAATGGACATGGGTCGTAGACCCAATTTGGATTAGATATGGGTGATGGATGATGGTGAATTTGATTGTGATCGAGGTCGGTAGTACATTATCTTAAGCAAATCAATTTTTATCGATAAAGTGTAGGTGAGCTCCATTTGGATCAAACGAAAAGTGGTGAGGGGTGGGTCCTAAGCTTAACGACAAAAGTAATTCATCTACTCATTTTTAAGCCTTAAAACCGAAAACAAAAATAAATTTCAAGTGAAAAGTTGTTAGGATGGATGTAATGGACGAAATGAGCAAAAAAAAATTTGTTTTTTTTAAAGTTCGTATTTAATGCATAGACTAGGTATTTTTATGCTGGTCCGTACTTTAAATACAGACCAGAACATTAATTTTCAAAATATAAATTTTTTAGATGCCTTTAT
Organism: Akebia trifoliata; assembly: GCF_017979445.1. Classification (NCBI taxonomy): domain Eukaryota; kingdom Viridiplantae; phylum Streptophyta; class Magnoliopsida; order Ranunculales; family Lardizabalaceae; genus Akebia; species Akebia trifoliata. The sequence continues at coordinate 19,218,004 of NC_141377.1, read as the reverse complement.
ATTGGTTCGTGTTGTATTTACAGACCTAAGAAATTTTTTTAAAATCCATGCATTAAGCACGGACTAAACCATTTTTCTTAAGTCCGTGCATAAAAGACGGACCATAACTTTTTCTGGTAGCCTAAACTTCTTCTTACTCTTTTTTTTGGGCCTTGCCCTACTTTGGGCCTCACTTTTCTAGATTTTGGGGGCATTGCCTCTGGTTTTTGGCTTGGGCCAAATTTTTTATTTTATGATGCAAAACATAAAGTAAAAACAAATTTCCCCCTTTACCTAGGGGGACATAGAAAGAAAAACAAAGGAAAAATGTCATAACATCTATACAATTGCCTTCATTGGCTAAAAAAACTTACATCATGTGAACATGGGATGGATACACGTTTGATTTTGAAGATATTAGTGTCCTAAGTCTATTAATCGCACTTCGATGCATGTGGGTTTATAGGTGGTTTTTCGGATACCCATTCTTCAAATCTCGATGTACACCGAAGTGTCCATTTCTTAGGTTGGTGAATGGGGTGAATGTTCTCATCCCCACCACCCAAAATAACAATCTCGAGGGCTTGAAAGTACTGGTATCAGGGGTTAAGATATTAACAAGGGAGGGCGTGGCTTATGCATTGGGTTATGAAACACATGTGCACGTGCATTTGTTGAAAAGTGTATCCATTCTTACACTTCATTTGTCCCAAAAAAAAAACATAAGTAAGTAAATATTACATCAATTCTTGTTAACAATGAAAAATAAAAGAAAACATAGCAAGTGTTAGTAGATAAACAAAAAAGCGAATAAATTGAAACAAAACATTTTTTTAAACAATAATCGAATCGAAAAAAGGGTCGGGCCTACTATGGTCTCCCTAGCAGAGTCACCAAGTTGTGGATACGAGATTTTCATTTTCGAATATCTCTTCCAGTTGGGGTTTGGAGTCACCACCATTCTTTTTGAAAAGGGTGTGAATGGTCACCCGAGTTGTATTTTTTGAAAAATATGTTATTTTGGCATTTAATAACTCTTGTACGGATAGGGCTCATTGGTCCAACCTTGGATCTAGGTAATGGTGTTCATATTAGGAAGTAGGGAAGGTTTTAGGCACCCAACTCCCTCTACCGTTGGTGGTAACCTCGAATTCAACCTATTTTGAAAAAAAAAAAAAAAAAAGTCGAAAATATCTTATTTGTGCCCTCAAATGCGAGGGGCTTCAATGTTGGTTCAAACAATTAAGGGCACCCTTATTGAAAAAAGGGCCCTTTGATAGATCAAGCCTTTCGTGATGTGTGCGTAAGTGTAGAGAAAGGGAAGAAGTAGAAGAAGGGAAGTTGGAGGGGAGAGAAGGGGGAAAGGAAGAGTGTTTCTCTTCATTTTTAGTCCATGTCCTACCTTGATTTTGGGTTGACCTTATTTGACCTTCAAAGGATAAGCCTTTTTATATTTGTCTTGGATGTGTAGGATTTGATAAAGGATTGAGAGAAGATGATGCTTGACTTGAGAGTGATGTTTGACTTGAGAGTGAGTTGAGAGTTGAGAGTTAAAAGAGTATTTTGGGAAATAAAAGCTTTTTTTCTATTTTTTCTAGTAGGGAGGTATTTTTTCATTGGGTGGTTGTGTTGAAAATGGAGAGGGCGGGTTTATAGGAGTTTGGGGGTAATTTTTAGGGGTAGAGTTGGCTAAAATGATGAGAAGAGGTAGAATGGTATGAGGTTTATGAGAGGGGATGTGTGTGAATTAAGGGTGATTGAAGAGTATTTGTGGAAGGGGGTTTAAATGGATAATTCAACCCATTTGGGAAATGGGTTGAATGTTAGATGAGGTGAAGAGGAGTGGTGTTGAGTGTAAGAGAATGGGGGTATAAGAGGCTAGTTGATTAGATTTTGGGAAGGTGAAGGAGTGATGACATGTGTCAAAAGGGGTGTGGAGATGGAGTGTTAGACGAGTTGATTAGAGAGAAGGGTGTGAGTTTAATTTATAAAAATGGGTTTGTAAGGAATGATGAGATTAGGTTAGAGAAAGGTGATGGATTGATATGTGGGTAGATGATTTTTAAAGAAAGGTGATGGGGTAGGTTGGTTCAATAAGGGAGGTGAACTGAGGTGGTGACTGTGTCCCACCTTGATCTTAGGTGATTGGTTGTGATGTCGGACTTGGATAAAATGGTTGGGTTTGGGTTTGGGTACAATGATTGGGCTTGGGTAGGATAGGTGGGTTGAGTTAAATTGGGTTATGGTTGGATTGAGTCCAATGAGTTTTGGTGATGGATTGAATATGACTGGATTTGGGTAGGATAGTGTTGGGTTGAGTTGATTTGGATTAGGGTAGGGATGGGTTGAGAACTGTAGACGAGTGATGAGGTGGGTTTTCAGTCCATGGGCCACGTGAGAAGAGCCTTAGGTCGTTTATTGAAAAAAAATATATAAAAAAAATTTATTTTTTGAAAGTCTATTCTTTGGGGGGCCATTATGATTTTTACAGATTTTGAGGCAGTTTGCATTAGGGCCCAGTCAAATTTGGGTATCTACAGGATGATTCTACTATTTCTGCCATTTTTCTTTTCACTATTCGAGATGTTGATTGTATCCAAGACCTTGACTAGGGGAGCCTTATATATGGGACCATTATCCAGACCATTGATTGGGTTGTTGAGGGCACCACTACTCCTCGAGGCAACAAGATCTCTACTCGATTCTTCTAGAATTTCATTAAGGTAAGTTTGCTTCCTCTGTTCGTTCACTTCTTTATGCTTCTTCCAAAGATGATGATCTTGTTATTTTTGAATTTGCGTTTCAGTATTTTTTCATGTGTACTTCCCATTTTATCTCCCCACTCAACATCATCCCGACAATGGCTACCCCCTTGGTGCCGTTTGGGCGACTAGGGATGTATGGGCTATTCGTAGCAGTCTTCACAGTGCTCGGGCCACATTGATCACAGTTGCCTTGAGGATGTAAGTTTGTACAATATATGTTGCTTTAGTCTTTCCATGCTCCCTTAGTGCCTATGATATGATGGTATTATTTCGCATGTGTTCTCTATGACTCTTAGGGATTTGCCTTATACTATTAGCAAGCAGCGAGAGGTGCGGAATGCCTATAGGCGTAATTTGTTGAGGCATTGCTACCCTTGCTTTATCGAAGACCTTTGATACACTTACTACCTCGGTGAGCATCTGTACTTTCAACATGACTGGACTCTGATCATTTTGATTGCTCCGCCATTATCGATATGATGGTCATGACCTTTGAGGAGTACACTGCTTAGATGGGAGGTATTGATATCACTAGCTTGGTGATTGATGGTAATTATTGTGCCTAGTTCCGTGCAGCTTCAATCAGTTATTTGATGCCTGCCGTATCTGTCTTGGCTGGGGTCACAGAGATCTAAAGTGTCTTGATACAAGAGAACATTGACACGTTACTTGCCTTGTCATTTCCTATACGTTCATTGTTATCAAGGACCACTTTCTAATTATGTCCTTATTTCAAGCTGACAATCTGCATCAACTTTGTGAGGGCTATGAAATTATCGAGGCCCAGGCTGGTCAGGCCGTAGAGATGGAGAAAAGGTGGGAGGCCACGTAGGCAGAGGCAGAGTCTTAGGCCACTCTTGTTCAAGAGCAGGCTATCTGTATCCAGGAGCAGGCCGGTCCGATAAATCAGCCAAAGTTGGAGGCGACTATGAGAGAGTCTTGGATGCAGGTTGAGAAGGTATGTCCCTCTTTGTATTATCTTTTGTTTTATCGATATCTTTCATCTTATCCTTAACTGAGTTCATTTCTTATGGATATTTCAGGTTGATTATCATCCCCGAGGTGGTGCGAGTACATTGGCTCGTCCTCTTACTCCTCCTTGGGTAAGGCCTTTTACCATTTTAGTTTCTCATAGTTATCTGTTGCTTCTGGTGTTTGATCAAGGATTGTTTCTCAGGATTTTGCTCTTTTGTCGAGCCTTCTGCCCCTGTTACTAGTGTCTCGGAGATAGGTCTTGATTCTGATCGCCTATTGTCATTCGACACATTTTTCCTTGATTCGACAGGGCGGTTGCTAGCTCATCCAGAGGGTGTACCCTCGACTTCTAAGACAGATTCAAGGATGTCTGGATTGGGTTCAGTAGTTGAGACGACTTCGGGTGCGGCTCCAGAGAGTTCATCAGTTCCCCTAAGTACTGGAGATTGTACAGAGATTAAGGTTGATCATATGGTACACCCATCAGACGATTGATGTATTAGTTGCCTTTGTTCATTGAGTCCTTGAATCTTTTTGTATGTACCTATCATGAAAACACGCGGTTGTGAGATTTCATATATATATATATATTGTTCATTATTCTTGATTCCTTTGTCAATTTGCACTTAGTAGAGTTACAAAGATTTCTTACATTGATTCATTAAATTTCAATTTTTATAACCTACCAGAGAGCTCAGATAATCACAAATTTGTACTGGCCTGTTCTTACTAAACTGATGACTATAGTTATTTGAATCCATTTTATAAAAACGGATATATATATTTACCCTGAATCCATTTTATAAAAAAGGATGGATGCTTTTTAAATTGCATCAATTTTGATAAAAATATATAGTCTGAATTTAAACTTTATACGTTTCAGTAAAATGGATAATCTGAATTTGTGGTACGCCGTTTATCAAAAATGGACTAGTAATTGCAACTCCCATTGGGGCAATACTTGTGCCCTAGATTCGTGAATTTGTTTTCTTCTCTCTTGAGATTATCTGTGGAGCCCACGAATCTACAAAACAAAGCTTGCTTTGAATTCTCTCTCCCCAAGATCTCATTTCCAAGCATTATGGAGGTAGGTCCCACCTTCCTCATCTAAAAAGATATGCCATGGCAGATTCTTATTTGAGTAAATGGTTGGAATCTATGTCTAATGAAAACAAAGAACAATGGGATTCTAACAAGTTGGGATTCACTCTTTCTTTGCCCATGGTTCCTTTGCAATAGGGTCTTATTGAAGGCATGGGGTGTTGGGTTCCTGACCATAACTTGTTTTGCTTTGGTAAGCCTGAAATGACCCCTACTATAGAAGAGATTGAAGTGATTTTGGGTCTTTCCTTTTCGGGTGTGGAGGTGGTTCCACCCCTTAGAGAAGTTTATAAAAGAGAAGCAGATTTCTTAGGGATTAACAAGAAAATTTTAAAAATCACCGATGGTGAGTCGATTTTGTTATGGATATCCAAATCTTTCTACTTTGAACATCTTTTGAAAAATGACAAGCCGTTGCTTCGGTTCAACGCTTTGACCCTCATGGTGGTTGGTCAATTGCTATTTTCGGGAGGGGGTGAATTTGTGAACTTCTCTCTTGTTAGCATGGTACAATGAGTCCGTAAGGGGCACCAAGTGGCCCCTATGCTTCTGGGGCGTGATGTATCGATCTCTTACCACTTGTTCGACTAGAAAAGAACGAACATTTCATGGATGTGCCCCTCCACTTACAGTTAAATTTAGATATTTTTAATCTACTTAATTATCTTCCTCATTTTCAGACTGTGAGATTAGAATTTTTTTTTTGCAGCTTCAGTTTATGGATCATATGCCCTCCACAAAAGTGATTCATCATCCTTTTTGTGTGTATGTTGATTTGGTGTATATCATGGCGAGACGAGAACTTCGCATGTTTCCTGGTGGGAAAGAAGGATGGCATTTTTTTTTTTACAACCTTGGAGATGAGGTTGTAAGATGGATTGTGGCCTTTCAACTGTTCTCCGGAGATTGCCTTTGATGAGACTTGCTTCTTTGTGTTGATTGGCCTACACGGGGGCACCGAGTACCTTCCGCTCATTGTCCTTCATCAATTATGATATGACCTAGGCATGCTTATCCCCGAGGACTTTAGAGAGTTGGTTGGTCCTCTGTCCTATTTTTCTACTGTACTTTTGAGCCGACTGATGAAAGAATGGATGCGAGTGGAAGTCTTGGACCATCCCATCTTTGCAAGCCACTCCTTTTCAACATATATCTATAGGATTCGAAATCTTATCACCAGTCAGATGTTAGTATCAACTGTGTCCCATGCACGTCCTGGTGCTTCTAATTTCTTCGACTATCGTAATCGAGTAGAGGGGATTCAAGATGTAATACCCCGAGTTTCTAACTCGTATCTTGAAAGAATCAAATGGTGATATTTTGAGGAAATTCTAAAAAAAAAACTTAGGATAAAATATTTGGATTTGGTTCCATTCATTTTTAATAGGAACTGATTTCGCCATTGGATTCAAAAAGGTCAAAATATATACTTTAGCCTGTAAGCAAGCTCAAATTTGAGTTTGGACGAAAAAGTTATAAAATCCTCGAATTTCATGTCAAACGGGACCTAAAATAGTGAATTTTCGTTAGAGTGAGAATCAGGAAAGTTCAACATCACCATTAAGCCTGCAACGAAAAATTATTTGAAATGGAATATCCATTCGTCGAATTCCAAGTCCAGGAAGCCAAGATATCGTTGACCATCAAAATAAATAGAAAATTACAAGGATGCCCTTAGCCTTGTTATAAAAAAAAGCTGACTTTCTTTTTAGGTCATTCTCTTATTCTCCAAAGACCCAAACACCAGTCCACTTTCAACCCAAGGTTTTTGACTCATTCTCATCAAGTTCTATCGCAAACAAGTTCAAGTTGATCGTGGACGAAGAAAAAGAAGAAATGTTGGCATCAACGAACTCCACATTCTCCTTACCTTGGATCATCATTTTCCTTTCTTTCTTTCCATACCTCATTAAAATCAGTGAGTAAGCTTGGATACCGCCTACTCGGAGCTTCATCTTATTAGTAGAAGGCTCGTCTCTCATTGTAGAAGAAACGAGAGTGCTGTCATCGAAAGTTTTGCAAAACCCTCGTACGTTTTGAAATCAAGTCAGCCCAACTACGACTCTCATTCCATCCAACCTTAATTTTTGTACTAGCTCACCAACTTTGGTGTCCACGAACTTTGGTAAGGGACTCTCACTTCCTAATGGTAATCATAATTTTCAAAATATGCTTTTAGGACTTTTTATTGAAAATGTGTTGTAGTTATAAATCATAGAAATTGTTTGTTTTTAAATTCATGTTAGAATTAGATATTTGATGTGTTTTTATCAAGTTTTAACAACAAATTCGTGGGTGGGTCAAAGGATTTGAAGAACGGAAGAAAAATAAAAAAAATGATCGAAAGAGCAAAAGTCCAAGCAAGCTGGAGCTTACTGACGGCGTCGTCGTCAAAATCTAATGGCGTCCCCGTTAGCACAGAAACTTTGCCAAAACTAATTTCTGGTTTTTGGGTTGCTCTCCTTATGGCTTATTATGCTTTTCCACCCTTTTATTTTATTAAAAATATTTAGTAAATGTCCTCTTTAATTTTTTACTTTCCATTTACTTTAAGTTCTTTAATCAAATTAAGGTTTTACCCCCCATTTCAAAATAATGGGAATAGTTTCGAGATCCAAATCTCAAAGGATCAAAATCAAAGTTTTGGTTTTAAGAATAAAACGTAAATTTTGACGTTTTTAACAAATTTTCAAAAGTTAATATCTTTCACGTGAATTAACTATAAAAATTACATTGTGTCGAATCTCGTGTTCATGGCTTTCATTTTCAAAAATTTATTTTTGATTTCAAGAACTTTGAAAATTTGAGTTTCCGACATTTAGCCAAATTTTCACAAACTTTTTCAGTTTTGGTAGTTTGACTTCACGCACTTATTGGGACCCCTTTTTAATAAAAATTTGATAATTTTTCGATTGAATGATCAAAGCAAATTTGAAAGCTTGAAAATAAATGTTGGATTTGAAAGTTTAGAAGTGAAAACATCGAGATAATGAGAAAAAGGGATGAAACGATAAAATGCCAGAATCACACCCGTGGGGTGATGTCTGCATTTTACATTGATGTGTTGTGTGTAGATTGGTAACGGGATATCCAGGGATAATAATTGGTTACATGTTTATTTAAATTCTGTTAGCGCAAGGCGCTGAGTTCTATTATTTATTTTAGGCCGCGTAACCATAGTTGCATGGTAGGAAACTAGATATCCATTCTCAACCTTGTAATGTTAATTTCTCTTTTATTTTTAAAGAAAGACAATATATATATATATAAGCACTGAGTTCTGTTATTTATTTTAGGCTGCATAGCCATAGTTGCATGGTAGGAAACTAGATATCCATTTTCAACTTTGTAATGTTAATTTCTCTTTTATTTTTAAAGAAAAATAAAATATATATATACATATATATATGTATCTATTTTGTGAGCTGTTAAAGAGCTTGTGAATGACTGAAGGAGTAGTGCGTTGTATCATCCAGAGCAATGTATTATCCTAGGATGTATGGTAGGGACTACGAAGCTCATACGTGGTATGGGATGCGTATGAGAGTGGAGTCACAAGAATCCAGGTCCATTCCTCTCTATCTTTATTAGTGAACTTGTATTGTAAAGGTGGTCATATATGAATGGAGTTGTATATATTGGAAATCACGTGCACGCTTGATAGGCATATACAAAGATGATTAGTTAGTGATCACTAACAATCTAGAAGTAGTCAAACGTTCTGACACATCGAAGAGAGACTCATTGCTTATGGTCACGTCAAACAGCCAGTCTGAGTCGGATAAATGGTTCGACAAGTGTGGTAAACAATGACCAGCCACAAATTCAGGAACTAATACTTTATTTTGGAATATCATATCCCGATTGGGAACGATCCAGTCGTGAATCCCAACTCTCTAATTCTACTGCTCCACCATTGTGTATTATGTAGCTATTATTTTATTTTTAATATAAACTGAAAAGCATGCCTATCATTTCAATGTTGTCAATTATATTTGTAATATAATGAAAATGTATAGTGAGTATTGATGACTGATGTTATGTGAAACATTAAATTGTTTAGTTGCTCATCCCTGACTATATATACCAGTTAATCCTAGTTTAATTTGTAAAAGTTTTGCATAGATTGAAATGATTTAATATGATTACTTGATCACAGTAGGTTAGGTTATTAGTAGGAATTATTTGTTGACCTACTGGATAACCATTGTTACTCACCCTTTCCTTCTATTTTTTTTAACTCCAGAGCCTCAACTAGTGAGGCGAGTATACAGCCTTCCGTTGAGGAGCATCTGGTTGGTCAAATCGACCACCAGAGTCTACTACCTAGTGAGCATTGGGACTACTTCCACTAGGAGTCATTTTGTCCTGAAAGTGTATATAGTTTTTGGGTTGAGTGATAGGTCTATGTGTGGTGCCCCGCCAAACACTAACACAAATCCCCACGTCAGATCTCGAGGTACTAGGTGGTACCTCGAAATTTCGACATGGTCTCTTCTGTTTATGTTAGCATTCCAAGACGTTCAACCTGCACCTGATAAACGACATACATTCCTGTATATACATACATTCAAAATATAATACTAGCGGAAGCCTATATACATCTAATAACGTATAAAAATCAGAGTGCGGAAGAAGAAGTTTATATACTTAATTATACAGGAATTCTTCACTCTAACAAAATTCCTATCACTCAGAACAAAATCTATATTATTCTCAGACAGATCGACACCACTAGGGGTAATAACCCCAATACTCACCAGGTAATAGACTCTGGTCGTCTATTTGACCCACCAGACGGTCCTCACTCGCTAGTTCTATGCCCGCCTCTCCAACTGCAGGCTCTGAAGCTAAAAAAATAGGAAGGAACGGGTGAGTAACAATGGTTACCCAGTAAGGAATAACACAATTTCTGCCAATAATCTCTTCTAACATTAACGAATAAGCATACTAAATCATTTTAAAATATACAAAATTTTACAGAAAAAACTACGATTAACTAGTACATATAACTAGAGATGAGCAACTAAACATTTTAAAACTCACATTACATCGATCATCATTACTCACTAAAACATTCTCTTTTTATACAAATCTAATTGATCAAATGGAAACATTAAACATGGATTTCATTTTATATATTAAAATAAGCAACAGATACATAATACACAATGGTGGAGTATTGGAATTAGAGAGTTGGGATTCACGACTGGATCGCTCCCAGTCGGGACATGATGTTACAATTCTTCTCTGGCTTTTAGTTCCTGATTTTGTGGTTGGTCACTGTTTACCACGCTTGGTTGACCATTTATCTGGCTCAGGCTGGCTATTTGACTTGACCTTAAGCAATGGGTCTCTTTTCGATGTGTCAGAACGTTCGACTACTATAGATTGTTAGTGATCACTAACTAATCATCTTCGTCTATGCCTATCAGGCGTACATGTGATTCCCAAATATACAAACTATTCGTGTACGACCGACCACCTTTACATTACAAGTTCACTGGTAAAGATAGAGAGGAATAAACCCGGATTCCAGTTGTGACTCCACTCTAATACGCGTCCCATACCACGTATGAGCTTGGTGGTCCCTACCGTACATCCCAGGATAGTACACCACTCCGGATGATATGACGCACTATCCCTTCAGGCATTCACAAACTCTTTAACAGCTCACAAAATAGCTACATATATATATTATTTTCATTTCAAAACAAAAAAGAAATTAACAATACAAGATTGAGAATGGATATCTAGTTTCTTACCATGCAAGTGTGGCCACCTGGCCTATAATAAATAACATAACGGAAACGTAAACAGCGCCTCGCGCTAACAGAAAGTAAATAAACATGCAACCAGTAATATTATCCCTGGATATCTGTTCACCAACCTACACACAATACAACAACGTAAAATGCTGACATCACCCCTCGGGTGTGACTCTGACATTTTACCGTTTCATACCCTTTTTTCTTTTTTTCGATTTTTACAATTTTCAATCTCTTCAATAAAATATCCATTTTTTTATATTCATCAACTCAATATGAGTTCATTGAATATTAAATCACATTTTTCAACTGAAAAAATTTATTTTTATCAATAATATTGAAAAAGAATACAAATTTTATATCAAAACGGGGTCCGAGTAGTGCACAAGACCCAATTTATAGAAATAACCCATTAAAATACCCTACCCACGTATAATTTGTTAAAAAGTACAATTAAACATATCAAACATGCAATTTCTGGCATGAATTTTTAAATAACAAAATAATTCTATATTTTGGAAATACATCAAAAATTTTCAGATAAAATCTTAAATGCAATTTTCACAATCTACGATTACTAATAAAAATTGAAGTTCCTTACAATGTCTAGGCAAAAGGATCAAAGCATGTACGTGGAAATCGAGGCGATCGGCACAAAAATCGAGATGGACCAAATTTTTAAGGGGTAGATTTTCGAAACCGGCCCGGTGGTTTTGAAGATCTCGATGTGGTCGTCCTTTCTCCCTTCTGCGATGGAGGACGGTTTGACCCCGAAACGGATGAAATTCGAGGTCGAAATTTTAAAATTCCCGTATATATATACGGCTGATTTTTGACGATATGGGGTGAAAGAGAAGTTGAAATAAAGGGATCTTGGGTGGGTTTTATAGATGTCGAAGCTCCGAATCTTTTTCCCTTCTGCGGCGGTCGTCGACGACTAGCCGTTTACGAAGGATCTAAGGTAGAAGGTCGGAGAAAAAAATAAATTTTTCATTTTTATTTGTCGCAACTGTATGGACGAGTTGGGGAAGATGAAGTTATAAAAAAATTAAAAATTTTATTTATATAAAATTTGGGACGAATTCAGTATTTTGTTAATTGTTTTGATCAACGATAACTTGATCATCCGGACTCCAAAACTGACAAATGAATACTTTATTTCGCCTAATTTTTCTTTCTGGATCTAATGGTATAGTCAATTTCTACAAATTCTATTTCTAACAAAAATTTATATTTTTGGCCTGATGTGACCTCTAAACTTGATGTCGTTTTCGTTTTTGACGATAATTCGACTTTTTGGTCTCCAAAAATGACAAATAAATAGTTCATGTTCAATAATTTTTCGTTACGAACCCAATGATATAATCAAATCTTAATAATTTTTTCTCTAATAAAAAGTCACTATTTTAGCCTAGCCTGACTCGGTAATCGAGGATTTTGTAACTTTTCTATTCGAACTCGCACTTGAGCGTGCTTACAGGCTAAACTATGTTTTTCGATCATTTTGAATCCAATGGTGAGGTCAGATTCCATTAAAAATGACCAAAAACATCCTAAAATTTTACCCCTAAGTCCCACTTTCAAGATTTTCTTAAAATTCCACTATTTATTTTTCCTCGAGATACGAATTAAAAACTCGGGGTTTTACACTATGTTAGAGTGAGGTTAAATTTTTGTAATCCTGTATATTTTTACCTTTTGCACAACTCTATATAATTCTATGCTATTCAAAATTTACCAACTTCCGCATCTTGTATACTTTTGGCACGCTCTATATACAGGATTTGTTGGTTATTGGTTTATCAGGTTTTGAGTTCCGTGGAACGCTAACATAAATAGATGGAATCACGTCCAATTATCAAGATGCCACCTAGTACCTTAAGATTTGACCTTGGGATTTGTGTTAGCATTTGGCGGGGCACCACACAAGAGAACTATTATCATATTTGAACTATTTTGCTTAAGTCAAAGAGGGATATGCTTATGAGATTGCCCGATTATCGTCTAAGCTTGAAATTCTAAACACTCGATAGAGTGGTAAGGTGACGATATTCCAGGTTGAGATCGGGGAATTGAGATAGCATTTTGCTTCGAGGTTGCATGTTGATATGATTGTTGAGTACTTGGTGAGTCGTCATGCCTCAGATGCGGAGAGAACCATCATTGACAAAGATGCTCAGATCAAAGCCCTAGAGGATATATTTGATGCCTATTATGCTTTCTAAGGAAGTGTTTGAGTGGCTATTTGCCCGTTGTTCCTTTTGTACCTTACTTTTAAGTAGAACGATGTAATATTGTTTGAAATTAATGAAGTAGAAAATAGTTTTTTCTTATGTAGTAGCCTCAGATATATCTATTGCTTTTGAAAATTGTTAGTTTTAAGAAAAATCCTAGATTCTTCGTCATAGGCCAAAAATAGTAATTTTGATGATGCATTTTTTATTTTAGATTTTGAAAGATTGCATTTATTGAATAATCCGTGATAGACTAGTGTTTGACAACTTTGAATGTTAATGATCATGGTGCTTTTGCCAAATGCCAAGGATACAAGTGTCAGCTAATCCTTAGCTTTTTTAGAGTCATCCTCGAGATTCTAAAATTTTATGAGGATTTTGATTGAGCTATCTTCATCGTACTTGTTGGGCAATTAAGAATTTCTAATTTTTTTGCCATTCACAGTTTATACTCTTGCGGGTTAAGAGTTTTTTTTGTTTTATATTTTAATATTTTAATATTTTTATTTCCATTTTTGCCATTGGCATCAGTTACTATTTTTACCAGACCCGGTTTTCACATTTTTGCACATCGATGCCCTTTTTGTGTTTTTATTGTGCTGGTGGTTTTGATCTTGTCGTAAACTGATTTTTTTACTCATAGCGCCTTTGTAGGTTTTCACCATGCCCCTTTAATCTATGCTTACTTTATAGATTTTTACTTGGAACACCCTCTCAATTTCTCTATGCTCCTTATAGTTTGGTGACTCAAGTTGAGTTGCAAGATCGACCATTCTACTCTTCTAGTTGCACTTTTTTTTAGCGACAAATCTAGACTCTCTTCTTGAGTTCGTTCGACAATTTTTCATGGTGCGATTACTAAAGTTGAGCTTTGAAATCAATGATTCTGCACTTCAAGTCAGTATTTTTTTTTCAAATATTCCACTTGACCTCCCCTCTTAGGTCCTCCAACAACTTTGGCTGCTTGAAATCCGAATGGAATAGCAAGATCAAATATACCTTGACAATGTTTTTCATGACATGCTTCCACCATTACTAAATTACCTTAAACCATTCCTTAATCTGAGAAGGCTTTAAGTAGGACAAAATTTAGGCTTTGGATAGGGTTGCGAAAGGATAAAAAAAGGTTGAATTTGGATTTATTGAAGGATAAATCAGGGCTTGTTTATTTTTGTTCCAAAAATATGATTTATGTCTCATCCCAACATCTCACAAACTTGTTTAGATGGGAGATTTGGGTCGAGCTTAATATCAAATGTTCGAGATTTTTGTATTTTTAGTCGTTCACAGTTTATACTCATGTGGGCCAAGAATATACTTTGGTATTTTCTTTTGACTTTAAATTTTTTTTACTTTTTTTTACTTTTCTCGATAAAGATAACTTGTCCCGGTCCTAGGTTAAGAAATGAATGTAATGACTCAAAAGGGGTGGATGATTGTTCAGGTAGTAGAAAGATGGCCTCTCTTAATTTCAAGCTATAACTTTAGGCCTAGTATTTCTTAACGGTATCGGCATTGACCGATTGATGAAAAACTTCCCCATTCATCTCTGTGAGGATGAAGCTCTTCCAGATAGTACCTTTTGGATGGCGAATGGCTCCTCATAATTTGGATGAAACTTTCTTCTTGCGTTTTCTTGTATTGCTAGAATTTTCTTCAGAACTAGGTCTCCTGGTATAAATTCTCGAGGTCGAACCTTCTTGTTATAAGCATGTGTTATTCTCCGCTGATGAATTTGACAGTAAAAAATTACTGAAAGACATTTATCTTCTATTAAGTATAACTGATCAAATTGGGTTTGAACCCATTCTACTTCATCTAGTTCAACTTCTTTCAAGATCCAAAAGAAGGGAATCTCTACCTTAACAGGTAAGACTGTTTCCATTCCATAAACCAATGAATAAGCGTTGCCCCAATTGAGGTTTGGATTGACATTCGATAAGTATATAGAGGGATGGGTAAAATCCTGTGCCAATCCTTGTAAGTGACAACTATTGTTTTGATGATCTTCTTGATATTTTTATTGGCGACTTCGACTGCTCCATTCATCTTTGGTCTGTAAATGACTGAGTTATGATGGGTGATCTGAAAATTTTTGCACATTTTGGACATGTCTTTGTTCTTGAGATTCTTGGCATTATTAGTTACTATCCCGTTTGGGAAGTTGTATCGACATATGATGTTGTTATTCACGAATTTCAAGATGTTGCCCTTCATGACATTAGAATAAGATGTAGTTTCTACCCATTTCATAAAATAGTCGATGACAACCAAGATGAAGCGATGCCCATTAAAAACTTGAGGATTGATTTGCCCAATGATGTCCATGCCCCATATGAGAATGGCCAGGGAGAAATCATGTTGTGCAATTCTGAAGGTGGTGCGTTGATATTGTTGGCGTTGACATTTTCGAACATATTGGTACTCGTTACTCTCCATAGTCATTCAGTAGTAACTCATTCTCATTATTTTTTTTGCGAGAATATGTCCATTCATGTGAGGTCCACAAACTCTACCATGTATAGTTTCAATCAGACGTTGAGCTTTTGCTTCTATTACACACTTGAGGAGGACCTTGTGGTGTGACTTTTTGTACAAGACTCAACTACTCAAGAAGAATTATCCTGCTAATCTCTGAATAGTCTTCCAATCATTTGATGTGGCATCAGGTGAGAAAGTTCGATCCTTCAAAAAGACTTTGATGTCTATATATCATGGTCTTTCCTCAGGTTCTTTGATTTCTAAAAATAAACAATATGTTGGTTTGTCTTGAATACCGATTTCAAGAAGATCGACAATGATATCTTTGGAGATGCTGACCAATGAAACAAGGTGGCCAACACATCTGCAAATTGATTTTTAGCCCTCAGCATATAAATGAATGAGATTTAAGTGAAATTTAAGCTTAGATCCTCAAGATACTCGTGATAAAGAACTAGTCTCTACACTCGGGTCTTCCACTTTCCTATTGTCTGGTAGGCTACTAAACTTGAGTCTCCAAATATGTCTAGTTCATCCACTTCGAGGTCAATTGCTGCTTTCAACCCCATAATGCATGCTTCATACTCAGTTTCATTTTTTGAACATTGAAACCTTAGCCTGATTACGATAGGGAAATGAGTTCCATCGGGTTTGACTAGGACTGCGCCAATTCTATTTTTTTTATTTACCATTCCATCGAAATATATTTTCTAGCTAGAGTTTTTGTCTTCATTATTGTCTTCGATTACAACAAACAAAATGGCTTCATCAAATAAATTTGTCTTTAGTGGCTCATAGTCAGGCAAAGGGTGCTTCGCTAAGTGTTCAGCAATGCCTTGTCCTTTAAGGGCCTTTTGAGTGACATAAGTGATGTTGAACTCAGATAATAGTAGTTGCCATTTTGCAGTGCATCCCGTTGGTACCGACTTCTCAAAGAGATACTTTAAAGGGTCCATCCGAGCAATGAGCATAATATAATAATTGAGTAAGTAATGGTGTAGCCATTATGATGCCCAAACGAGGGCACAACACGTTTTTTCAAGAGTTGAATACTTTACTTCATAACTTATGAACTTTTTGTTGAGGTAGTAAATGGCTCGATCTTTTCAATTAGTTTCATCATGTTGTCCTAATACGCAACCTATCAAAATTTCTTGCACTAAGAGATATATTGGTGGTACTATCGTTATTCTTCCCACCAGAGTTAATATTAATTTACTTTTACCTTACTTGTAGGACAAGTAGGGATCGAACCCAAGAGAAATGAGAAGTACAGTTAAGCTAAGAGGATAAAATTTGAATTAACAAAAATGAATTAAAACTGTTTTTCTTTATATTTTTTAACTTATCAAGAAGATTTAAAGTTGCTAGAAAAATAAACCAAAGTAAATGAAGTTAAAAGCAAATAAACTTAAGAAATTAAAATACCATTGGAGGTGGATTTACCTAGAACATGTTGATGAGCAATTCCTAGTTTCTAACTTTTTTATAACCCAATCGTAAGGGCTTGGTGTTAACTCCTTAGATTGGAAAGTTTAGCAAATGAAATTAAATGAGGGAACATAAACAAAGTAGAATTTCTTGAACTTCCTACTACCAATTATCTAGTTTAAGAATACTTTATCTTGATCTAATCTAAGCATAAAGTATTAATATTAAGAATAAAAAGTGCAAGAAATCTTAAAGAAAACTCATGAGAATTTTAGATAAAAGAAAGGCATGAAACTAGAAACAACACAAGAACTTACTCTAGGCTTTTCTACTCTGCAATGGAGATGAGCTTAGCCTAATGTCACTACAAGAGAAGGAGGATAAGAGATGAAAAAACTTTTCTTTATTTCATGGAGAAACTTACAAATTCTTCTTTTTCTATTTCTTACAAGACTATTTAGTCAAAAATAAAATAACAAGAAGATAAAAATACAAAAAAATATAAGAGAAGAGGCTAAGAGCCTAAATTAAAGGAGTCTTGAATGAGAGAACCAAGATGGGGTGTTTCTCTAGAGATTGAAGCTCTATTTATAGAGAAAAATATGTATAGAAGAGTCCAAAAGTAGTCTCCACTTTTCTTTGCACAAAAAGATAAAAGATGAGAACATGAGTTAAGGATTAGGGCATTCCAAAGGATTAAGAGATTCCAAAGTGGCCCCAAATGCTTTTGCCTTGAGATTTTGATTCCAAAATATTAATTTTCTGCACAAGAAATACATGTAATTAGATTTTTCTAATAAATGAATTTATTTATGTATAATTAAGCCTAATTAACATGCAACATCGTGTTTCTAGGCTTATCATGAATATTACCTTAATACGGAGAAATAGGGACAAAAATGAAGATAAATGTCCGGGAAACGTGCTTATAATTTAGTATTTCAAGACACTCATAATACATCAACAAAAGTTGACCCGAAGTAGGAGGAATCAGGACTGGTCGGTTGAGCAAATATTTCTTGATCTTATCAAAAGCTTCCTAATAGTCTTCGTTCCATTCTTTCGGGTCATTCTTCTTAAGAAGTTTAAACACTAGTACATATATTGGCATTAAGTTGTACAATAAACTGACTAATGTATTGAATTCACCCTAAAAATCCCATGATCACTTTTTTTAATTTGGGCAGGTCCATACTTATAATATACTTCGTCTTGACTGGATCAATTTTGATTCCTCTTCTATTGATGATTACCCTAACAGGTTTCTTGACGCTGCCCCAAACACACACTTTGCCAGATTAAACCTTAGATTGTACTTCCTTAATCGATCGAATAATTTCTTTAGATTTACTAAATGATCTTCGTCAAGATTTAATTTGGCTATCATATCGTCCACATATACTTCTATTTCTTTGTGAATCATGTCATAGAATAAGACAGTCATTGCTCGCTGATAAGTTGTCCCAGCGTTCTTGAGACTGAATGGCATGACATTATAGCGAAAGGTGACCCAAGGTGTGATGAATGTAGTCTTCTTTCACCATTTTTATCCATGAATGAAAATACACCATACCCTGTTGTATTATCAATCAAAGTGTTGATGTGTGGTAATGGAAAGTCATCTTTAAGATTGACTCTATTCAGATCATGGTAATCAATACACATATGTACCTTCCTATCCTTCTTGGATACTAGCTCAAAGTTAGAGATCCATTCCGGGTAGGTGGATACTGTAAGAAACCCTATTTAAAACTACTTCATTACTTTGTCTGTGACCTTAAGTGTCTATTATGGCTTTAATCTTCATAATTTCTGCTTAGCTGGCTTACTTTTTGATGTAATAGGTAACTTGTGAACGACTAAATTTATGTCTAAATCAGGCATGTCTTGATAGGACCATGCGAAGACATCTTGATACTATTGTAAAAATTTTGTCATCTCTCCTTTCTGCTCTGTCGTTAATAGGATTCTGATCTTGATGATATATGGGTCATCTTCGGTGCCTAGGTTCACTAAGTTTGTATCCTCTATATTTTGCTAAATACCTTTCTCGTGACACTCTATGAGTTCTTTGATTTCTATCGGAGGATATTCAACCTCTTCCTCCGATTCTTCTTCAATCCCCATGAAATTGAAGTCAAGTTCGAGGTCAAAGTCGTATTTATCTCTTTCATACTTTATTTTATCATAAAGCTTATTCAACTGAGGTAATTCTTTGAAAAACTTGTATTTTGAAGATTTCTGATTTTTTTGATATTTTGAAAATATTTGATTTTTTTGAACTTTGTAAAGTTTTTTATTTTTTTAGCTTTTGCAAGATTTTTTAATTTTTTAGATTTTGTGAATTATCTAAATTCCTAAAACAAGATAAGGAAAAATCATACAAATTCATTAGCAACGAAAGTGAGGCTCCAAAACAATCTTGCTCCAAGGACAAGGGCTCATTATAGTCATCGGGCAAATGAAATTCTATTAATGACATGTTTTTGGAGGTCATAGGGAATCTGGACCCAATTGTGGCCTCATAATTGATTGGATATTTCTCACAATTATTGAGGACTTTCTCCTCCTCTACAGGGTAAATAAATTGGGAGAATGGTTCTCTTGATGGTTTAGATATGACCATCACTTACGATTGATTGTTTTCAGATTTAAGTACAAATACTTGAAGGGTAGGTGAAATTACAACAAATCCCCAATCAATCTTGAAGGGGAACATTGATTATTCATCTTTGCATATTGCAACTTCTGCCTCGATGGGCTCTTTTTCTTCTTCTTCCTAACTCCATTTGGAATCCCCTTTGAATAAGACGTCTATGCCATCCACAAAGGAAGGTGGGGACTCAACAAATGAGTCTTCTAATACTTGAATAGGCTCAATACTTACAATACTTGGTTCTTTCATGTAGTTTGTCATGGGCTACTCTAATAGATCATCTGGTCTTTTTAGTGATCAAGAGAAACTAACGATGATATGGGGTACTTTATCCAAGTTCCATACATTAGGCTGTTGATTTTGTCTTCGTGCAAGTCGTAACTTCCTTTTTTTATCGTTTATGTCAAAGATGTCTATTTTCGTAAGCTTGAATCCAATACCAAAGTAAGGAATGTGTTTTTATGCATTAATCAGAGTGGCTCTACCTTTTCCTTTAGGTCCTAGTCCTTTCTTCGGATGATACCCCGCCTTCTTCATTACTTGCCCGATCATCAAATTTACTTTTGACAATTCTACCTTTGTCTTCTCTTTCTCTCTAGGGATATGGTTGATGAATGTGAATTAGAAAACGTGATACCCCTTCTATCCTCACTCATTTCCACATCAATATAAAGTACATCCGAAGATCAGTCGACTGGTATGCAATTCTCAGTAAGAACAGAGATCACCCTTTGTCCCATGATGAATTTAACCCGTTGGTGAAAGGAAGAAGGGACTGCCCATACAAAGCGGATCCAGGGTCTTCCTAAAAAGAGATTGAATACCGAGGGTATGTCCAAGATCTCAAATGTCACTTCGAATTGTATGATCTGATGGTGATAAAAAAATCTAGTTCTCCTAACAACTTAATTTTCCTGCTATCAAAAGCTCTAACGGTCCTTCTAGTCGACCTGATGTGAGATAAATCCGCATTTAGCTTGTGCAAAATTTGTAGAGGACAGACATCTAAAGCTGAGCCATTGTTATTCAACACCCTTGCTACCATCATACCTTTGCACATTAAGACGATGTGCAATAGCTCAATGTGACCCCGTCCTCTGTTGATAAGTTTGTCTTCTGTGAAGGTGATCAGATTAGGTATCATGATTTATACTATCATTTTCTTTAACTCTTCGGATGAAGTAGTCTTAGGTACATGTGCACCACTAAGAACTTGAAGTAATGCTTTCCGATGTTGTTATGAATTTAGGAGCAGATCAAAGATATTGATCTAAGTTAGAATTTTGTTCAATTGCTCTACTATGTTATACTCACTTGTTTGAATGAGTTTGAGAAGGTCAGTTGCTTATTTGTCGGTCACTCAACTCTTCTTCTTTTCTAACTCTTTTTTTGGTATTCATTCTTCTTTCACAAATTTTTCTTTCTCCTTTTTCTTTTTTTTTTCCTTTTTCTTCTATCTGCCTCTTTTGTTCTTTCTCAATACTTTGTAGCACCTCCCTAATCTGGTCATATGACCAATGTCTATGACCAAAGCTTCCTTCAACTTCTCAACCCCTGTTGATGTGATTATTATTGTCTTATAACTCTATGAGATGGTTTGATTTGAATAGTATGAAAAAGGTTTAGGGGATATGATGGTCATAAGTTGAGGTTCTGGCCTTAAATGGGAGATAAGAGATGGTGGATTGGGTTTGGTGATCAATGTAGCGATGTCAAGGATTTGTGGGCTAGCACATGATAGGACAAGAGGTGGTTGGAAGGAAAATTTTGAGGTTTGAGAGGTTGGTCGATAGGAAGAGCCCGAAGTTTCAAGGTTTGGGAATTGGGGTGAATAGTGAAATCGACCATTCTGATTGGAAGATGGGATGGTCATTGGTTAGTTGTGTCTTGAGGTAAAACATTTATGCTTGGGGATATTGGCTATCTTCTCAAGTTGACTCTGACCTTTGAGCTATAAGTGCTATTAGAGTCGAAGGGTCAAAGTTTATCCCTCTCTATGGCATTCATTGTAGGCTCATTGCCTTCCCCGTTGTGCATCACTAAGGGGTTTTGATTGATGTTCTATTGTAGTGGTTAGGCTGCTAGACCATTCAGGATGATCATTTTCTTATTGATTAAATTTTTAATTTGAGGCTTAAGTTGCCAGCATTGGTTGGTGACATGTCTTGATGCACCCATATGAAACTCGCAAAATTGATTGGGATTGTATCTTGAATTTACCTCTGGGTTTGGCTGTCTCTTGGTGAGATATTCTCCCCTGAGTAGTATGGGGAGTAGTTTTTATACAATCATAGGCAAACGGGTGAAGACTCGAGGGATCCTATTGGGTTTGCACTGCTCGATCTAAAGATTCTGGGTAAACTGTGGGTTCTGACCAAAAACTGGGTTTTGCCTGAATTAGAATACTTGTGGAAATAATGCTGCTTGAGGTGGGTTAACCTTAAAAGGGATCTGAGGTACTGGCGGCCTTTGGTTTGATACTGAGATGAAGAAAGGTCGAACAAGTTGTATATTGTTAACTTGTGCTTCATCATTTTTCTTATTCAAAACTATCAATTTTCACTGGGTAGACCCCCTATTGGTGTCCCTAGACTAGATAGGTCGTAGATCATACCCGATCGAATACCGTCCTTAACTTGATCCGTCACTTGGACCAATGACGAGAAGCTTGCCATTGTATGACCTATTAGATGCGTGTAGAATGAGTGGCCCAGAGTTGAGATAAATATAGTATTCATCTTTTGTTCCATCATTGGTAGCTTTGCTTTGGAGGGAGATTTTCACTACCTTTGGGTATACTCTTTCACATTTTCCTTTGACTTTCGAGTCATCTTTGCCATATCATTCCTATCCAATCCCATATCGGTATTGAATCTATACTCCTTCGAGAAAATTGTACCAGATTTTGCCAGCTCTTAATTCAAGAGTGATCCAATTGAGAAAATCATGAGAGGGCCACTCCCGTTAAGCATCTTTGAAAGAGTTGGACCAACAACCTGTCGTTATCCCCAAATTGGCACATGGATCTACAATAGAGCTTCAAGTGGGACAGAGGGCATCCAATGCAGTTATATTTTTCAAAGTTAAAACCCTTGAACTTTGGCGGTAATGGTGCATTTGGGTATAGGCAGAGGTCTCGAAACCTTATTTTTTTTATGGAATCCTTTCCTATCATCCTCTTAGTTTACTCTTTGACTACCTTAATCTTGCTAGCTAGTTTCACCTCTGTGGTGCTTCTCACTTTGGCTGCTCTAAATTCATATTCCTCTTCTTGAACGATCTCATATTGTTATGGGTTCTAATGGATGTGAATTGGTGGTCCCTAATTCGTGGGAACCGTAAGGTATTATGTACTGGTGGTGGTTGTTATTGCTTTGGTTGTTCCGTACGGCCTGATTTGAGTCAGAAGCTTGATGTGGCACAGCCTAAATGATGTTTGGATTTGCCATCAATAGATCTAGAATCTAGCTTCGAGGTGAGATCTGTTGCCACCTCTATCACTGACTGTTGAGGTTGTTTTGAGGTGCTCATGGTTGATTACGAGAATAGAAAATAAGGAGGATTATCAGATGGCAAGTACTTTTTTCTGGGTCATTTGGCCAACTATAGATAATAAGTTGAATGTTATTATATTATTTACATAATAAGGATGCATAATGATTTATTAAGTCAAATTGGATCAATTGGTAAAGTTGAATTAAGAAAATCTTGGACTAGGTTTGATATTGAATTTGGAGTCAGTTTTTGTTAACATTGAGTTGGAGGTTCGTTGGTGCAAAGCTGGATATTAGTCAGCACGAGGCTGTAAGTTCAATGGCAAGGGACCGGAGGTTTGTTAGCACGAAGCTGGGGTTTGTCAATACGAAGTTGGAGGTTCCTTAGCATGGAGCTGGATTTGTGTTAGTACAGAGCTGGATGATTGTTAGCGTAGAGTTGGGGTTTGTTAGCATGGAACTAAAAATTCATTGGCATGAAGCTAGATGTTTGTTAACATAGAGTTGGATGTTTGTCAACATGGAGCTGGGTATTTGTTAGCACGGATTTGGAGGTTTATCAGTACAGAATTGGAGGTTGGTCAACATGGAGGTGGGTATTTGTCAGCATAAAGCTTGAGGTTTATAAACACGAATCCAGAGGTTTGTCAGCATGAAGTTGGCATCAACAGGGAGTTGGTATAATTTGAAAAAAGAGGATTACATCAGCATGTGGCTAGCATCAACATGGAGTTAGAAAAATACTTTGTAAAAACAGATTACTATAAATGAATCGAGTTGGAAAAACACCATTTTTTTAGCCTCCAATCCAACTCTTTGAAATCAAGATCGGCTAGTTAAATCCCCAGGGAAGAGGTGGCGTACAATGCTTTAAGAAAGGGCACTCTTAAGTCACCTCATTTTCTTGAATAGATATAGTCTATTCCCCTCGTATCAATAGGGCAAGATCATTTTTAGGCACCGACTTTAGTCAAAAAGTGCAATTAGTGCCTTAAAATTTTTTTTTTTTCAACTCTGATTTATTTGAAAAATAATTGAATTAATTTGGGTTGATCAGCCAATTGTTGTCCTTGTTGGATCAAACATGAATCATAGACATGATTTGGGTCAAAGTTGGAGGATGAACCCAATTTAGGTCAATGTGGATCATGAACCCAATTTGGGTCAAATTTGGATCGTTAACCCGATTCGAAATGGATATTGGTTGTGGACCCGATTTGGAATGGATATGGGTCATGGATCTGATTTGAAATGGACATGGGTTGGGGATCCGATTCAAAATGGATGCGATTCATGGACCTAGTTAGAAATGAATATGAGTTGTGGACCTAATTCGACATGGATATGGGTCGTAGACCCAATTCAACATAGATATGGATTGTGGACTCAATTTGGATTGGACACGGATTGTGACCCTATTCAAAATGGATATGGGTCGTGGACCTAGTTTGAAATGGATATGGCTCATGGATTCGATTAGACATGGATATGGGTTGTGGACCCAGTTTAAAATGGATATGGGTTGTGGACTCGGTTCGAAATGTATATGGGTCCTAGACCCGATTCGAATTGGATATAGGTTATGGACCCAGTTCAAAATGGATATGAGTCATGGACCTGGTTCGGGCTTGGATAGTGGACCCGATTAGGGTCCATAGATTAGAATGGGACCAATTGAGGTTCGTTGACGGATGATGGTCGAAGTTTTAAATTGGGTTTCTCATGTTTAGAAAATTTAATACTTAGGCCTACAATTGACTATTTTTGGTGTACAATACACCCCAAACTCGATAGCAAAAGTTATTTTTTTTATCCATTTTTGAAAATCGGATAAGTATAAATTATACATATCCATGTTTCAAAAATGTATAGGTATACATTATACTTATCCATGATTTAAAAATAGATAAGTGAAAATTATATTTATCCGTTTTTCAAAATACACCAGCAACATTTTTGTCAAAAATCTGGCATGAGCACAATGCTTATTAGTTGTGGGTATATTGTTCACTGTTTTGTTCTTGGGGCAAAAGAAATTTTCACTTTCATTTTATTTTAAGATTTGTGCAAAGTAAGATGAATAAGCTTGAAGATGCTCCCTTTTTACCCAGGGGAGAGTAAAGAAAGAAATCCTAAATTCTATACAATGTTGCCTTCATGGGCTTCAAAATAGACTTTACAAAGATAAAAAATATATATAACAATGACAGGGTTGATAAATTATTTTCCCAAAATTGTGTCCTAAACCTCTAATCGTGTTTAATGCATGTGGCTATAGGTGGCTTCATGATTACCCATTCTTCAAATCTCAATGCATATCAAAGTACATACGTCTTAGGTTGGTAATTGGGTTGGATGTGCTTGTCCTCGTACCCGAAATAAGCGATCTTGAGTCATGAAACTACTAAGCATTTAGGTTTTAAACTTTCATAGTTAAAGGAGATTTGTGTAATGGGCTATGCAAGCGCAAGTGCATTTTAAAAAAACAAGAAGTATCAGCCTCCTTACAAGCATTTAACCCATAAAAGACAAGAAAAATATTATAATCACTCCTAAAGAATACGAAAACAAAGTACCAAAACAAACACAAACAATAAAAATGTTAATGAACACATCAAAATTTTTTTGGAAACTTTGTAAAAAAGGCAATAGTCATATTTTGAACCTACAACCTCTCCAATGGAGTTGCCAAGTTGTAGACATGAGAAATTTTCATCTTAGAACCTCAATGTTACATTGTTTGGAGTCACCACCATTCTTTTATGAAAATACGTGTGAATGGACACCCGAATCAACTTTTTAGAAAATTCATTATTCATGACATTGTAGTGACACTCATTAATGGAAAATGTATGGTCTACCCAAGATCTAGGTAAGGAGATTTGGTTAAAGACTGGGAAAGGTGTTAAGCACTCCATTTTCTTTACCTAGGGTGGTTACCTTTTAAACTTGACCATTTTGAAAAAATTAACAAAACAACAAAATACATGAGATGCATGAAGTGGGTGTGTGCACTTGGTGAATATATACCTCTTTGAAAGAGGGTTTAATGTTAATGTTGACATAGGGAATATCTTATGGAAGAGGATATCCCATGGAGTTATCACATTTTCCATGAGTTGAGATGTTAATTTAGGATTTTAGAGAATTTCATAAATAGAGTTCGCTTAGAACCATAATCTTGATGCATGCATGCTTGACTATAAACTTAGTGTTTTAACCCCATCAAGAGAGTTACAAATTTCTTCATCATGGCCAACACATGTGTGGTATGTGTGCATAGTGTACATATGATGCATGAGAGGAAAATAGGTTAAAAAGGGACTTCAACCTCCATCATTTCAACCAAACCTCCTCAAGCATTCCATGCCCAAGGTTGAGGTTCAATCTACTCGGGATGAACAAGGGTTATCCATTACATCCTAAAGATTTCTAAAAAGATAAAATAGATAGAAGAAGAAAATGAAAACTTAGAATAATAAAAAAATTTAAAACTACTATACCCACCTTGTCCCTTGATGTTCTTAAATGATCTTGAGTCTTAAGAGAGGTAACTTGAGGATTGAGAGCTTAGTTGAGGGTATATGATTAGAAAAGAAGAAGGTTGTTGGTTGAAAATGGAAAGACGAATAAGAGTTCTTGAGTTGAAGGTTGGGTTGAGAGAAGATTAGAGAGGTGAGTAGAGATTTTGGTAGAGTTTGAGGTTGAGATATAGCGGCTTAAGAACATATTTTGCTCATAGAAAATAAGGGTATTTATAGAGTTTTTGGAGAATTTTTGGAGATAAAGTGGTTTGATCCTAAAAATAAAGAGAAAGGACATATAGTTTTAGTTATTTTTTTTTTTGGATTTTTCATTTTTATGAAGGTAAAGGTGGAATTTGTAAAGAAACCTTAAAACCATTTTTTGATTTTGATTTTTTTGTAAATACAGATGAGAGAATAAAAAGTACTTTTGGGAAGGTGAATAGGGGAGTGACATGTGTAAAAGTGAAGTGGTAGGTGAAAAATAGATCTTGGTTCATTTGTAAATAACTCATAAATTAAGGATGGATGTATATATTTAAAATGGACTAATGGGAGATCTCCATGTATGTATTTGAAAATTCCTACCTTTTGAGAATATGATTGAAAGTTCTCTCAACTTTATGGATTTTTACCAAAGACCAAAGTACCTTTTTGGTTTGATCTTACTTTTTGAGAAGGTATTATTTCATTTTCACAATTAGATTAGAGCATGAGGCATTGGAGGCTTATGAGAAATCAACATGTGTCATCTTTTCAAGGGGTGTAAGATAATGGCTTTGGAATAGGTTTAGTATTGGGTTTAGAATGGACTTTAGCTTGGATTTTGGTTATAGACTTTGGGTAAATCATACCTCGAGATTCTAATAGAGGAATCCTTGAGATTTATGTTGGAATTTTGGTGCGTGAAACATTTGTTCAAGGTTGGAATCATTGCTTTATGATGCTTGCATCATTTTTTAATTTTTTTTAAATCCCTTAGGATTTTTCAAGAAGATTTCTAAGGATGAATATTTTAGGCTAAGACCCCATTTTTTTATTGGGCCTGAATCCTATTTAAATATTAGATTGATATTCCATTTCTAGTTTTTCATTAGAAGATTCAAATTCACTTTCAAGATTCATCTCTTGAATGATTCTTTCCTAATTTTTTTTTTTGTGGTTAACATACTTTCGGCTAAAGCCTTCATATTTCGAGTGAACTCAGTGGTATCTGCATGGTGATAGTTACACCATAAATTATCCATCAAAATTTTGTTTTTATAGTTCAATCTTTTGAAAGTTATAAATTTTAATTTTCATAAGCAATTTCAAAAGAAACAAAGTTTCCAATTTGGACTTTTGAAACCGTTATTTTCTTTTTATCAGCCTTGGAGATAATCTCGTTTCATCATTTTCCAATTACCTCGTTAATGCATTAAGTAAAGAGTTAGCAGATCCAACAATATGTTCAACAATAAAATTGAAGTGTCTAAACCATATTCTTGTTTCTTTTTATTTAAAGATGATTTCATGATATGAGTAAAATACTTGCAATCAGTCATAATGGTAAATTTTTTATGTCTAAGAAATAATTCAAACTTTTGAATGGTATTTTTAATTGCAAGGATGTATTTTTCAATTGTACAATAATTTTCTTTGCTCTTTTTAAATGTCTCTTAGTAATATCTACACAATAGTTCATTAGATTCTCCTAGGAGATGTCTTTGAGAATTCTTGCCCAACATGAATCAGATGCATCAATTTCAATGATTAGTTGGTCATCTTCACATGATAATTTTAGATTTTCCATATTTTATGCCACTTCTTTTAATTTTTTTACACAGTCTTGGTCATTTTTATCAAACAACCATTTTTGTCAATTTCTCAATTTTATTGATAAAAGATTTTTTAATTCTACTAATTTGGGGATAAAATCTAACATAAAATTTAAACACTCCAAAAACCTTTGAAGCTGTTTGGCATATTTAATTCTACCTTGAAATTGATTCAGTTTTTGAAGAATATGAGGTTATGAGGTTGTAGAATCACACAACCTTTTGTCTATTAATAATCCTAAATAATCAATAGTATTATTTTTAAAATTCATTTTGTTTGACTGGTGATGATTCCATGTGTTTTTTGAATTCATTTGCAACCTATAATAGGTATAATTTATGTTTCTCTCTAGTTTAAGAGAAGATTAAATTATCATAATTATAAAAAAAAGTAAAAATCACTTGGATGTTCAAATATTCCATCTATTCTTCTTCAAAAAAATCCGAGTAGCATTCTTTAGGCCAAATAACATTACTATCCATTCGTATTGACCTTTTGGAGTACTAAAGGAAATATATTGTATAATGTCTTCCTCCATTTTAATCTCCCTGTATCCATATTTCTAATCAAATTTGTTAAACCATCTTTTATTTAAGATTTTGTTGATTAACACTTGTGTCTTTGGAATGAAGTATTCGTTGAATTGTGTGTAGTTATTTAACTTTTTCTAGTTAATGGTCAATCTAGATTTACCTCTAGTTATTTGAGTATGGTTTTGTAGACAACCCATTTTTAAAATCACCTAATTCGATAACTTGTCAATCGGTTTCTATGGATCCCTAATGATAAGCACAAGATATATGCAAGAGTCAAAAGCTTATGAGAAGCCCTGTCTTATTTCCTTTCCTAGTCCTTCCCCATTCTCTTTCTTTCTTGTACTCGCAAGTTAGTAATTATGCACGTTTAGGATCATCGTCATTCATACTTGACGTAGAAAGTATGTACGCTCAGGATTGCTACATGTTTCGATGACTTAGAGACCTCACAACTCTAGAAAAATATGACCTCGAAACTTAAAAATAAGACAAAATCGTTCGTAAATTTAAGAAAAATTAACAAAATGATGAAAATACCTCTTATGGGTCCTACATCTTCAGAATGTCTCAAAAGTACTTTTATTGCTCTTAGAATGTAATTTTAAGTCTAACGAGATAAAAATCGATGAAAACGAAGAAGTTTTTGAAGAATTGCAAAAATAACTAAAATACAAAAATTAAACCTCTATGATATTTATGCACATGAAAAAAATCTAGAGACCTCGTGCTTAGGAAAGTCACAAATTTTCACAAAAATCACAAATTTTCTAACATAAAATGATGAATTTTCTACGCGAAATGCCAACCCTTGATCACATGAAATAATGGAATTGAAGTCATGATTGAAAAAATTGGAACTTTAACTAGAAATTGAAATGTTTAAATGTAAAAAAATTGAAATAATCGACACTAAAATTTGAATATTAATTTTGATTAATAAACCTTTTAACCAATCAATCAATTTATTTTTTATTTATTTAAAAATGGCCAATCATAATTGTTGCATGGGATCATTATCCCATGCATTTATAATCTACATGGTTCGTCTAAGAAGAAAATCGAGAAAGTGAGGAAGTCTTAAAGGGAGTCAACCTCTTCTATATGGATTGGCCATGAAGCAAAATCGAGAGAGAGAAAATCCCAATGGAACTCAACTTCTTCTAATACACATTCAACCAAGATAAGAAAGAACAGAGAGTCCTTCATGGACTCTTATCGCTTATTCCTCTATAAAATATCCTTCTTCTTCATCGTTTTTCTCTATCAAAAAATCTCTTAGCATTCGAAGGAAAAAAGCAACAAGAAAAAATAAAAAAATCTTCTCCATTGTTGCGCTAGCCCATTCACTTCATCTTCCTCAATACATGTCCATTCACGCTTAGCCAAGCCTTCTTAGCCGCATTACTATCACCCATCTTCATCTTCATCTCTTCAGCCCAACACTTTTGGTTGCCTTTCCCTCATTTCCGTTTACCTTATTCATCATTAACGTTAAACCGGCCATTAAAGCCAACACCACCTTCTTTTCTTCAGTTTGGTCCATTCAACACCACGATACCTCATTTTCCATTTTCACCCAATCGTACAGTCCCCATCTTCTTCACAACCTCACACATCAATAATAGTCACCCCCTTTGGCTCTCATCTCTTTCTCACTTCTTTTCAGTCCACAATTAACACCATCTTCAGCATATTCTCATTCTTCACATTTTTAGCCCGTTTACAACCTTCTTCCTCATGGTTTTAATTGCAACAAATCCCATTATCACCATCTTCTTTTTCATTTTCAACCCATTAATAATCCTCGACTTCAACCCAACAACAATCCTCAAGTTCACGATCCAACCCGACAACCCTCTAACTTGGGTTGTATCCTCATGTTCAAGCCATATTGATCTCGGGCTTTACTCTTACAACAACCTTTCTCAATCACAATCCTTCTCACCTTCACCTTAAATAGTTCTTCATCTCATGCATTCTTGATGTCGACCTTACTTTAACTTCGGAGTACCATTAATCATTTTTTATCTCACATTTGCTCTTGGCTTTGTTTTGGAAAATTTTGAAGGAATTCTCAACCATCAGACCTAAAGGTGTGTTTTCTTTTTTAATTTTAATCAAGTCAACTTGATTCAAAAGTATTTAATTTTTTCTTTAAACTCAATGAGTCAACTCACTATTTTTTATTATTATGTCAAGTCAACTCGTTGATTTCGATAATTTTTTTGATATTTCACGTGTATTTTTTGAACTATGTTCGATTTTATCCTGAAAACAATCTGGGGTATATAGGAAAATTGAGAAGCCATCTCAAGCTCGACCACAATAAAAAAAAATTTCCATTCAATTACTTTTTTTTATTTACGAGTTGACTTGGAGTAATTTTATGATAATTTTGATATAACTTTATATTTATTATTTAATTTTAGCTTTAACTTTAGTCATCTCAATTTGACCTTTGAACTTGACCGTAGTCACTTCTAGTTGACTTTAGATTTGACTTTGACCCATAATTTGACTTTATCCCCTTTTGCCAACCATAGGATAGTCTTGGATCGTAGTAGAAACCGATTTCTCAATTAGGTGAGTTCAGTGCCTAATACCTTTCAAAACTCATAATGTGATCCCTTAGCTATTATCTTTATTATAGACTGATTCGAATTCAATTTGGAGTCATTTTATGGTTCCTAGACCTAAATTGGGTGGCAACTCTAAAACACCAAGATCTGCGCATCTCGTAGGGTTTCCTTATGACGATTGTAGTAGCGATTCCATTGGAGATTGTAGTGTCAAACTTGATCCCATTCAAGACCTTCCATTTGGTTGACTTTTCTTTGGGTTAACCCTATTGATCCAAGAAGACCTTAGTTTAGGGTAGCTTTTCTTCTTTGTTCTTTTTTTGTTCCTGCTCTACTTGCTTTTGTGATGATTTTGCTTGCATACTTATGATTCGCGAAAATGCCCTGAGCGCACCCCATCTGTTTACACACACTCATATGTATGCATATCTGATGTTTGCATCTTTTTTTGTCCTTCGATAATCTCGTAGCTTGAACATAGCCAACCTGGTCCCTCGGGACATGGGTGATGCATGCCAATGTTAGAGCTTTAGTCCAGTACCTAGGAGTATATTAAATTGGAGTACCACGTACTATTTAACTTGATGAAATTGAGAGGTATATCGGTGTTCTGAAGTGACCTAAAATTTGTCTTAACCTAACCTCAATATTGTCAACTTAAAGACCCTAGGTGCGGTCCCATTAAGTTACGACTCGAACCGATTATAGGTGTTCTCAAGTTACAACTCTTTAATCCAACCTACAGGTAAGTGGGTAGACCAATCCACACCGTTTAATTTAAATCCGTAATATCAGTCCAAGCCAATAAAGATTGGTGAAATATGCTGGTTAAGCCAAACTAATTTGCCCAATTGGGAAATGGATCAAATCTATCAACGTTAAATCAATTTGACCAATTGGTTCTGAATTCAAAGAGTTAGACCAATTCAAAATGAAGGATTCAGTCCTATGATTCAATCAATACATTTGAGCAAGGATTAAACCCAATTAGGGTTAGACCTCAACTAATCTTTATCACTCTTATAGTCACTATAAGCTTATAATGCATTTGGATTCAATGATTGCCACCAAACTTGGGTAGTTCATCTTAAATCTTTAATCATGTGGATGAGATTCAGTCATTCAGAATCAATGGTTAATTTGAGTTCATCTTGACCAAGTCATAATTGTTCCTAAACATTTTATACCACCGGTTGTGCCACATTGGACCCTTTAAAAGAATCGTCTTACTAGAATATTGCCGTCAAGTCCAAGTAACCTATCGCTACCTTCTGAAGGAACAACTACTATGAATGAAATAACACTCTGACAAATTTTGAATTCTTTCTTAGCGCAAATCACTGTATCTATTAAGACACAAATTGATGGTCTGAAAAATCGAAAGAAGAAAGTTAATATTGAAGAGCATTAGGTTTATTTGACCTCGATGAAAATCAAGAATCCAATCAAGTACCCATCGAACTTGTCTTAGCTCATTGAGTAACTTAGGTTGAAATTACGGTTAAGAATATCAAGGACCCAGATGATCTTGTCATTGGATTAGGGGCAATGACATTGTTTCTTATTGTCTGTCTGCCAAATAAATTCATTGTGCTAGATATAGATAAGTTTGATGGGATTAGATGTCCCAAGACTCACGTAAAGGTATATGTCAGTAATATGCAAGTACAAGGACTAAGTAAGGATTAAATGGTTTAACTCTTTCAAAGAACTCTCAAAGGGCCTACCTTGTATTGGTTCATGTCATTGGACTAATCATTTGTGAAAATGTGGCATGAATTGGCAAAGGAGTTTATTGGTCGATATTCATTCAACATAGATATTAAACTCACAAGACTGGATCTAGAAAACGACCAAGCAATAATCCTAGGAAACCTTCACTAAATTTATCTCCTGGTGGAGAGTTAAAGCTACTCAGTTGTGGATTCGACCTCATGAAAAAGAACAAGTAAAGATCATCCTTAGGAATCTCAATCCCACTTATGCTAAGTATCTGATGCTTAAGTATTTTTCTATTTTTCAATCTCTCCTTGAAGCTAGAAGTCAAGTCAAGTAGAAGATGGACCCTCTTTAGGAATTTTTGGTAATTTGACAAAATCTAAATCCAAAAGTTTCAGACCGAATACAAATGATATACAATTGGCTAACACTTCGATAACACCGGCTCCCCAAGTTACTCAACCTTCACAACCTAAGTCGTAGAGCCAGTTTGTTAACTTTGGGATGTCTCTCAGTACTGCATATCAAAATATATTAAAAAATGGTTTTCTCACACCTTTACAACTTAAAGCCTTTGCCTAATCCCCTTCCTAAAAAACATAAGGGCAAGTTATTTTGTGAATTCCATCAAATGCCTAGTCACCACACTCACAGGTGCATAGATTTGCTTCATGCTACTTAAAATCTAATTGATCAGAAGAAAGTCATTGTGACCACACTTGTCACACCTAATGTTATCACCAATCCTTTGTTTATCTATCAAAATCAGCTTCTACTTACTTTGAATTAAACTTTTCTAGCTGAACTAGAACCAATTGGCCTCTGTTTTCCTTCATTCTCCCGATCGATCCTATAGTCTATCTTTATTTTATCAAGATGAGTACATGGGGGAAAAACGTACTGGAAGGAAAAAAGTTTATAGAAGCAATGTGTCATACATCATTTGACAAACTCAAATCAGATTATGAAACATTGATTCATCATGAAGATATCCAAGGAAGCACAGATCCTGGCACCCTAGTCAGTTCATCCAAGTATTTCTCTTAACTTCAAAGTCAATCATCCTTAAGTCATTTCTAGATTTAATTCAATTAGTTGTATCAGTCATATTAGTTTTTATTCTGTTACTTGCTTTAGTTTTTATTCAATTAGCCGCGTCAATCATGTTAGTTTTATTCAGTAGTCGTATCATTCATTTGGTTAATTAGTATTAGTTGAGTCCGTTAGTACTTATTATCAAATTTTTTCTCAATTCTAATGAAATAAAGGAGTCTTTTAATTATCATTCGTGCAATAATGTTTCAAACATGAAATCTAACAATAAAAAGAGTCCTGAGCTCAATAACTGAATTTGATAAATATTAAAATTAAATAATACACCCACGAAGAGCGATTTGGTACCACCTATCTCTAAAGGAATATGAAATAATAGAAGACTTAAGAAATTCGACAATAACAATGTTTTTGTATGAACTAACATCGGACCTTGTCATACCCAAATACTAGACTGATCAAGGCATGAATTCAAAGATGATTATCAAAGTTGAGGTTATCAGATTTATGCATTTGTAGCTACTAAAAAATATCGAAGAGGTTCGCATCTAAAGAAAAAACTATCCTATTTCTCACTACTAAAAAGAAAAAATTCTTCGAAAATGCTCAAAAGTTAAATGATTCCAAGCAGACGTGAAGAACTCAACATTGTGAAGAGAAATGAGAAAATTGAAAGCATTGGTAGAAAAAAGAATACTAGACTAGGGGTAGTTTGGGAATTTGAGCCTTATCCCTTCCTTCATAACCTTGTCCTAAGCCCACTTATTAAGTCTTCCTAAACACTAATTGATTTGTTTAATGAGTAAGAGCCAAAGATTGTCGTTGTGGCACCTCCAAACACTAACACAAAGCCCATGTCAAATCTCAAAGTACTAAGTGATACCTGAAAATTTTAGCATGGTTTCATCTGTTTATGTTAACATTCCAAGACACTCAAACACCTAATTTACTTGATAAACAATAAATATAACATCTTGTATATATACAAAATAGAATAATAACAAAAGCTTATATACAACTAACAATGTAAGATAGATAAGAGTTTGAAAAAAGGAAATAATATACAGGATTCTACTAAAACTCCTCTCTCTAATAAAAATCCTAATGTTTAACCCAAAATCTATATACAACATGTACGAAACTGACTACTAGTGGGTATAGCCCCAATACTCACCAGGTAACAGACTATGGTCATCTATCTGACCTACCACGTAATCCTCGCTAGCTGGTTCTATGCTCACCTCACCAACTGCAAGCTTTGGAGCCAAAAAATAGGAAAGAAAAGGTAAGTAACAATGGTTGCCTAGTAAGAAAACAAACAATTCCTGCCAATAACCTCTCCTATCATGAACGAATAAGCATACTGAATCATTTTAACATATGCAAAATTTTACAGAATAAACTATTAATTGGTACATATAACCAAGGATGAACAACTAAACATTTCAAAACTCACATTACATCAATCAGTAGTACTCACTATAACATTTTATTTCTTATACAAATCTAATTGACAGAACGAAAACATTAAAAATACATATCTTTTCATATATTAAAATAAAACAACAGATACATAATACACAATGGTAAAGTAGTGGAATTAAAAAGTTGGGATTCACGAATGGATTGCTCCCAGTCAGGACATGATGTTACAATACTTTACAGGTTTTTAGTTCCTGATTTTGTGGCTAGTTGTTGCACTTGTCCCGCTTGGATGACCATTTATCCAGCTCAGACTAGCTGTTTGATGTGATCGTAAGTAATGGATCACTTTTTGATGTGTTAGAACGTTCGACTACTCTAGATTGTTAGTGATCACTGACTAATCATATTTGTCTATGTCTATCAGGTGTGCATGTGATTCCCATTATACAATCACATTCGTGTATCCACCTTTACATTACAAGTTCACTAGAAAAGATAGTAAGGAATAAATTCGAATTCTAGTTATGACTCCACTTTCATACACGTCCCATACTACGTATGAGCTTGATTGTCCCTACCGTACATCCTAGGATAGTATATCACTCTGAATGATATGACAGACTCCCTTCAAGTATTCATAAGCCTTTTAACAATTCACAAAATAGCTATATATATATATATATATATCATTTTTCTTTAAAGATAAATAAGAAGTTAACATTACAGAGTTAAAAATGGATATCCAGTTTCCTACCAAGCAATTATAGCTTATCGGCCTAAAATAAATAACAGTACAAAAAAGTAAATCAATGTCTCATGCTGGCAGAAAGTAATTGTAGACACCCCATTTTTGCACTCGCCTGATTAATCAACTCGTCAACCCGATCGCAATGATTCTCAATGATGGATGTGTATTCCATTGCTTTATTTTGTTACCAGATGTGTTTCAGAAATCCGGATGAGGTATCTCAAACTAACAAAACCTTAAAAACCACGCTACGCTAGGTAAATACGACCCCAGAAACATAGAAATCATCATCTTGCAAACCAAAAAGAAGCTTCACGATAAAAATCACTAAAAACTATCAAATTACCAAAATACCCCTAACCTCAAAACAATCCTAGAGCCTACGTTACGCTTAGGAAAACTCATTCAAACACATAAAACAACAAATCGAAACCAAATAAATCATTTCGTCAATTTTCATAGAATTCGACAAAATTACGAAAATGCCCCTCATAAAGTTCACGACCATTTCACATAAAAATTTTCATAAATGACACAAACCAACATTCTCATTGAATTCCTTATGAAAAATTGATTCTAAAACATCCTAGAACATTAAAAACTGACCTAAAACGTGAAAAGTCCTCTCTGGGGGCAAAACGGTAATTTCACAATTTTCATGATAAAAAATTTCGAAATTAATAAATAAAACATTAAATAATTAAAGTGAAACATTAATGAAATTAATTTAAAATTTTGAACCTAAAAATCGATTAATCGGACTCTCAGGCAAAATTGTTGAGGGTTCGTGGGATATTTCTTTAAGGACCCCTCCATTTGGGGGTCCAAAGAATTAAAGAAATAATGGAGGGGCCTTCTCCAAAAATTTAGAGTAAATCAAGCAAGACTGAAGTCAAGGTATTAAAGTCAATCAAGTGAGACCGAAGTTAAAATTAAAGTCAATTAAGCAAGACTAAAGTCAAGATATTGAAAGTCAATCAATTATAACTAAAGTCAAAACATTAAAAATCAATCAAATAAGACCAAAAGTCATAATAGAGATCTAATTAAATAATAACTCTATCTAATAGAGTTCTAACTTAAAAACAATTCTACCTAAAATAATTTTAATTAAAACACAATTCTACCTAAAACAATTTTAATTAAAACACAATTCTATCTAAAATAAGTCTAACTAAAACACAACTCTAATTAAAAGATCTCTAATTAAACACTAACTCTATCCAAATCAACCCCTAAAAACATCTATAAATAGAGGTGCTCACACCCTATTTTCGTATAAAATCATAAACCCTAAGAGAAGTAGGTCTAGAAGCTCCCCTAGCCCCCCATAAACCCTAGTTTTGGAGCCCCAACTCCTTAGCTAACATCCCTCCTTCAATTTTAGTCTAGAAAACACCCAAAAGCCTTCTAAAAACACCCTCAAATCCTCAACGAACTTGAAGAGTTTAGATTCAAAAACAAGGAGATACCTTGCCTCGGAGATCCAAAGTCAAATCCGGAAACAGAACGAAGCGAGGGAGCACGGTACAAGGAGCTCTTTTTGTCAGATCTGAGGGAATAAAGTCCTTGCATCGGAAAGGTAATTTTTTTTTATTTATTTTTATCTAGGTTTTAGCAATGTAATTTACTTGGGAATTTAGTAGAGATCGGCTTTGGCCGGGCGGGATTGGTGCCTGACACCTTCCAATCCCGTAACATGATCCCCGAATTCAGTTTTCTTGGTTTTAGATTAGTTTTTATCCGTTTAGAGTCATTGATCGGTTCCTAGACCGTAATAACTAGGTGGCGACTCCCAAACCTCAAGGGTCAAAAGCGGATCCGCGCACCCCGCGGATCGAGGGCGCTTTCAGTGGCGACTCTGCTGGGGACTATTGAGGATCAAATTTGAAAAACCCCAAGTATGAGAGCATTGCCAAGATGACCTAGTTTTTTTTTATTATTTAGTTGGATTTATTTTATTTATTTTTTTCTCTTTTTTTTTTATCTTGATTGTAGATGATTTTGGGTATTGCATTTTTTTTCCAATTAAGGATCACTTTTTGATGACTCCTAAATAATGAAAGATTCTAATTAACCTATGAAAATGATGGAATGATGGAGGTTGGACAGAAATATTAAAACGTTTTTAGAGAATATTCTAGCGAGAATTAAGTCTGGGAGCCTCTTAGTAAAATATAGATCTCGTCGAGTAAATTAATTTAGAATCTGAGTTCACTCAATTTCGTTATCGGAAGCCTTAGATATCATTGATGCAAGTTCAATCTGTAAATCTGAAATTATTTCTGAATGAAAGTTGGGATAGCAACGTTAAACCTTTTTTACAGAATATTCTAGTGAGAACTAAGTCTGGGAACCTCTTAATAAAACGTAGATCTCGTCGAGTAGATTAATTTAGAATCTGAGTTCACTCAATTTCGTTATCGGAAGCCTTAGATATCATCGATGCAAGTTCAATTTGTAAATCTGGAATTATTTCTGAATGAAAGTTGGGACAGCAACGTTAAAACTTTTTTATAGAATATTCTAGTAAGAATTAAGTCTGGGAACCTATTAATAAAATGTAGATCTCGTCGAGTAGATTAATTTAGAATCTGAGTTCACTCAATTTCGTTATCGGAAGCCTTAGATATCATCGATACAAGTTCAATCTGTAAATCTGGAATTATTTCTGAATGAAAGTTGGGACAGCAACGTTAAAAAATTTTTACAGAACATTCTGGTGAGAATTAAGTCTAGGCACCTATTAATAAAATGTAGATCTCATCGAGTAGATTAATTTAGAACTTGAGTTCACTCGATTTCGTTATCGGGAGCCTTAGATATCATCGATGCAAGTTCAGATTATATTTTCCAAATTTACAGAAAATCTGAATTTATCTAATGTTGGCACAATTAATGTTCTTGAGAGTGAACTCATCTCAACCATTGTCATTCTATCATCAATGTAACACCTATTGGAATCTCGATTTATTTTGGATCACCCAAAAGTGATCATTGATTGGACCTTAAAAGTTATAAAAATTATGCCTATTGCAATGTTTGTTTGATCATTATCATATGCCATATTTATTGATTAATTTACCATGATCTTGTTTGAAATACATGATTGATGTTGATCGTAATGTTAATGTGCTTATGTGATGGAAATAATGTGATCTTAATTGAATATTCATATGATTTGAATGATTTTGATTTTGATTAAATGTATGATTGGTTTGATTGGATCCATGGGCCCATTTGTTTGAAAAAGGTCCCGGGCACACCCCACCCTGTTTTGCACACACCACATGCACGTTTACTGTTTTACTCACTTACACGTCCCATTTAGCCAACGTGGCACTAGTGCGTGGCCCGATCTCTTCGGAGATGCGACGTCATTCATGAAATCCACAACTCCAGTCACGTACCTTAGGGTATATCAAACTGGGGGCATCAATACCATCTGATCAGGTGATTCTGAGAAGTATGTTGATGCACCCAGGCTGGAGCGACCTGAGCCTTTGACCTATTGTAAGCCACACAGTCACATGTCCCGATTGCCAACGTAGTACTAGTACGTGGTCGGTCCCCTCGTGGGATGCCAAACCATTTATGAAAGCTACAACTCTTGACTCGTACCCGTAGGTATAAAAGATAGTCTAAGTATATCAATTGTACTTCTTGGTCAAAACCGGTGCCTAAGCAAGATCTTGCCCCGCTGTACCCTACTGTACGAGGGGGATAGACTACGTCTATTCTAGACGAGAGGTATTTAAGTGGGCCCTTGCTCAGCATTGTGCGCCACCTCTCAATTGGAGATCGAACTGGCTGTTTTTGGCTTCAGAGAAGTGAGTTGAGGTTTTAGATTATCACCTATACGGTATATCAAACCAAGTCACCACGTATAGAGAGGTATGTAGGTGTGCTTGGGCAAGGGTGGCTAGATAAAAATGCATTGCACGTAGTAAACCTAGAGTCTAAAAGCCTTCCTATAGGTCACGACCCGAACTGACTATGGGTGTTCCCGGGTTACTTTATTCAATCCAACCAACAGGTAGGTGGGCAGACCGATCCAGAATAATCAAACAAAACCCACAATATCGGTCCTACCCAATCGGTGAAATGTACTGATTAATTTGAGCCAATTAAACCAGTTGGCCCAATTGACAAATGGATCAAACTGATCAATACCAAATCAGTTGGACTAATTGGTTTCACTTTTAAAGATCCAGACCACTTTATATAGAAAGATTCGATTTTAGGATCAAATTAATTTGTCTGATCAAAGGTTCAATCCCAATCAGGGGTAGACCCATGCCTAATCTTTCTCACTTTCTTGGTCACCATAGACTTATAGTGCATTTGGATTCGATATTTTCCATCGAACTTGGACTATTCTATATCAAAACTTTAATCATGTGGTTAAGAGTCAAACCTTTAGAGTCAATGGTTAACCTTGGTTTACTTCCAATCGGGTGATAATTAGTCCCAAATATTTTAAATCCTCATCTATGTCATTTTGGGTCCGTCAAAAGAGTCGTCTAGTCAAAGTACCAATGTTAAGTTCAAGTAGCCCATCCACCCAAAAGAACCTTCTCTCTTTGTAGATAATTGTCCCTGAGTTTTCTTTGAGTTTCAATCCAGTTTTTGTCATTCTTTAAATCCAGTAGTCGAGTTTGTCAATCAATGTTTTTCAATTCCAATAAAATATAAAAGCTTCTGATTATCATACGTGTAATAATGATTTGAGCATAATATCTAACATGAGGATTGACTTAGAGCTCACTAATCAAACTTAATAAATATTGGAATTAAATAGTACACTTAAGAAGTGCAAATGGGTACTACATTTTCCTTAGCAGAACATGAGAAGAATAATAAATTTACTTGAGAAATTCAAAAACGTTCTTGCATGATCTCATAAGGATATATGGATGAATTACACAAAAACATAGATCAAGTCAAGAGTGATTTCAAAGTCAAAGATTATCTGTCAAAGATGATATAGCTAAAAGCATCGACAAAGATGCTAAGACTTACAAGTGGATCTACCATGTTTTTCACTCAAGTAAAGAAAGTTTTCATTCACAAAGGAATATGAGATTTCTTTTGAAGTTTGGAAATAGTTGAACGAGTCAATGTCAAATACAAAGAACTCAGTCTCACTCAACTCCGTAGAAGAAGACTGAAGATTACTCTTTCTCAGAAGAAGACTGAAGAATATTCATTCTCCAAAAGAAAATCTTAGTTGACAGAGTAATCCAGATATCAAGTTCCTAAAACCTTGGCCAAATCAAGTAGTATTTCACAAAAGGAGGCCTTCATTGGTCGAACCATTTTCCTGTCTTACCAAGAAAAAGATAACCGTCTTTAGCCCCTCGCAGCCTAAAAAAAAAAAAAAATTCAATAGCCTCTTCTTTCTAAACTATGCCGACCAACCTTGGGAGGGAATCTTAGTATGAACTACGTTTTGACCTGATCCCAAAAGAAAAAATAAATATATTTGGGGTACGTAGGCAACCTGAGAAATTACTTCAGGCCCGGTCATGAAAAAAAAATATATTCTCTTAAGGAAAGTATCATCCAAAAGGAAAATCTCCTATTAAAAGGTTCAAAAGAAGATAATACCAAACTAAGGGCATTAACAAAAAAAAAATGCCAAACTAGGGGCATTAGAAAAAAGAATCAAAAGAATTGATAAAAAGAAAAG
This sequence comes from Akebia trifoliata, assembly GCF_017979445.1. Taxonomy (NCBI): domain Eukaryota; kingdom Viridiplantae; phylum Streptophyta; class Magnoliopsida; order Ranunculales; family Lardizabalaceae; genus Akebia; species Akebia trifoliata. The sequence goes on along the minus strand of NC_141377.1, from coordinate 19,176,026 downwards.
AATGCCAAACTAGGGGCATTTAGAAAAAAAATCAAAATAATTGACAGAAAAAAGAGAATATAAGACTAGGGGCATTTTGGGAAGTTGAGCCTTATATCTTTTCTTTCTAAATCATATCCTAAGCCCACCTGTTAAGTCCTCCTGAATGCTAATTGACTCGGTTAAGGTGCAGGGAACTGAGAAGTTGTCGAGTTAGTTATACAAGATCATCAAGAAAAAAAAGAGAAGCCCGCTAAGTCGAAAACCTGAAAATGTGACTTAGGCAAAATTTAGGGCATAACCATAAAAAAAGAAAGCCTGCTAGGTTGAAAACCTGAAAATACGACCTAGGCAAAAATCAAGGCATCATCAGAAAAAAAAAACAAAGCCCGCTAGATTGAAAACTTGAAGAGGCGATCTAGGCAAAAATTAGGGCATCATCAAATGGAAGGAAAAGTCTCATCAAGAAGAAAAATTCAGAAGGAAGCTTGCACAGAAATTACAGAACCATTCAAGCAACGATATTTGTCTTTTAGCCAAGAGCTCACATCCGATGAAGACAATATTGAAGTCGGAAAAAATCAGAAGTCATCTTGAACATTGTAGGATCTTCAAAAGTATGTTTACTTGTTCAAGTGTTCGCTAATGGAAGATGTAGAATCATCAACCACTTTGAAGAGGAAGATCTTCTATTCTAATATTTATTAAGATTTTTTAAGTCCAGCTCAAGCATTTTTCAAAAGAAATTCTAAAGAAAATGATCAATTCTTTATTGCACATATGATAATCTTAAGAATCTTAAATTTAAGAGAATGTTAGTTCTTCTATCTGTCATACATCAGAGTTCATATTTTTCAAGCGTAATCCATTCTATCAGTCTCGTAGTTAAGTTCCAATTAAAGCCAACCTTGAAACTAGGGGCATTTTTGAAAGTCATTTAATTCCAAAGTTTTGTTCTTAATCACATGATAAAAATAAAAATCTTATTTAAAAGTCCGATGAAGTCAATGATAATTATGAATCCAAATACATGATAAGCTAATAAAGGCCTGATCTTTCAAACTTTGAGTTCGATTTTGAATCATAGAATCAATTAATAGGATTGTTTAAGTTCCTATAAACTAAGCCCGAGAAACGTGACTTAGTAAGTTCGAGTCTGAGAAATGAGACTCCAATTTTTTGAATCGTAGAATGAATAGGCTTTTTGAAGTGCCTACAAACCTAAGTTGGAGTCCGAGAAATGAGACTCCAACTTTTTGAATCATAGAATGAATAGGCTTTTTGAAGTGCCTACAAACCTAAGTTCGAGTCCGAGAAACGAGACTCCAACTTTTTGAATCATAGAATGAATAGACTTTTTTAAGTGCCTATAAACCTAAGTTCGAGTCCGAGAAATGAGACTCCAACTTGTTGAATCATAGAATGAATAGGCTTTTTGAAGGGCCTACAAACCTAAGTTCGAGTCCGAGAAACGAGACTCCAACTTGTTGAATCATAGAATGAATAGGCTTTTTGAAGTGCCTACAAACCTAAGTTCGAGTCCGAGAAACGAGACTCCAACTTTTTGAATCATAGAATGAATAGGCTTTTTGAAGTGCCTACAAACCTAAGTTCGAGTCTGAGAAACGAGACTCCAACTTTTTGAATCATAGAATGAATAGGCTTTTTGAAGTGCCTACAAACCTAAGTTCGAGTCCTAGAAACGAGACTCCAATTTTTGAATCATAGAATGAATAGGCTTTTTGAAGTGCCTACAAACCTAAGTTCGAGTCCGAGAAACGAGACTCCAACTTTTTGAATAATATATAGGCTTTTTGAAGTGCCTATAAACCTAAGTTCGAGTCCGAGAAATGAGACTCCAACGTTTTGAATCATAGGCTTTTTGAAGTGCCTATTAACCTTAGTTCGAGTCCGAGAAACGAGACTTCAATTTTAATAGGATTGTTGAAGTTCCTGCAAACCTTAGCCAGAGTCCGAGAAACGAAACTCCAGCTTTGTTTGAAATCATATTGAATTAATAGGATTGTTTAAGTTCCTTAGCCTGAGAAGCTTGGCTACAATAGGCTCTAGTCCGATAAATGAGACTCAAACTTTTTCGAACTCTAAAAAGAATTTCAAATAGGATTTAACGAAGTTCCTACAATGTTATAACTCCAATTACCTTTGTTAAACCTTGCTATGATTGTTTTCGTTGCATAAGTGCATCTCAATTTTGAATCATTATTGTCAGTGAGAGAAGATCTCTAGGACCTGGCACATTTTTACTTAGTTTCACACAGCATCACACCATTGCACACACGTGCACTTTTGCATCAGTCAGGGAAAATCTTCTAAAATTCGAGGATCTGACATCGTCAGTGAGAGTTCAAGCTCGAGGACCTGACAACCTTTTAGTTCGGGAAGAGTTTTACGCTCAAGGATCCGAACACCCTGACGAATTGCTAAATCAGGCTGCAAAATGAACTGTCACTAGCTTTGGCATTCGGATATCGCACTATCTACCAAAATAGATTTGCTATCTAGTTTGCTTCAACCCTCTGCCAAAGAGGGGCATCTGTAGACACCCCATTTTTGCACTCGCCTGATTAATCAACTCGTCAACCCGATCGCAATGATTCCCAATGATGGATGTGTATTCCATTGCTTTATTTTGTTACCAGATGTGTTTCAGAAATCCGGATGAGGTATCTCAAACTAACAAAACCTTAAAAACCACGCTACGCTAGGTAAATACGACCCCAGAAACATAGAAATCATCATCTTGCAAACCAAAAAGAAGCTTCACGATAAAAATCACTAAACACTATCAAATTACCAAAATACCCCTAACCTCAAAACAATCCTAGAGCCTACGTTACGCTTAGGAAAACTCATTCAAACACATAAAACAACAAATCGAAACCAAATAAATCATTTCGTCAATTTTCATAGAATTCGACAAAATTACGAAAATGCCCCTCATAAAGTTCACGACCATTTCACATAAAAATTTTCATAAATGACACAAACCAACATTCTCATTGAATTCCTTACGAAAAACTGATTCTAAAACATCCTAGAACATTAAAAACTGACCTAAAACGTGAAAAGTCCTCTCTGGGGGCAAAACGGTAATTTCACAATTTTCATGATAAAAAATTCCGAAATTAATAAATAAAACATTAAATAATTAAAGTGAAACATTAATGAAATTAATTTAAAATTTTGAACCTAAAAATCGATTAATCGGACTCTCAGGCAAAATTGTTGAGGGTTCGTGGGATATTTCTTTAAGGACCCCTCCATTTGGGGGTCCAAAGAATTAAAGAAATAATGGAGGGGCCTTCTCCAAAAATTTAGAGTAAATCAAGCAAGACTGAAGTCAAGGTATTAAAGTCAATCAAGTGAGACCGAAGTTAAAATTAAAGTCAATTAAGCAAGACTAAAGTCAAGATATTGAAAGTCAATCAATTAAGACTAAAGTCAAAACATTAAAAATCAATCAAATAAGACCAAAAGTCATAATAGAGATCTAATTAAATAATAACTCTATCTAATAGAGTTCTAACTTAAAAACAATTCTACCTAAAACAATTTTAATTAAAACACAATTCTACCTAAAACAATTTTAATTAAAACACAATTCTATCTAAAATAAGTCTAACTAAAACACAACTCTAATTAAAAGATCTCTAATTAAACACTAACTCTATCCAAATCAACCCCTAAAAACATCTATAAATAGAGGTACTCACACCCTATTTTCGTATAAAATCATAAACCCTAAGAGAAGTAGGTCTAGAAGCTCCCCTAGCCCCCCATAAACCCTAGTTTTGGAGCCCCAACTCCTTAGCTAACATCCCTCCTTCAATTTTAGTCTAGAAAACACCCAAAAGCCTTCTAAAAACACCCCCAAATCCTCAACGAACTTGAAGAGTTTAGATTCAAAAACAAGGAGATACCTTGCCTCGGAGATCCAAAGTCAAATCCGGAAACAGAACGAAGCGAGGGAGCACGGTACAAGGAGCTCTTTTTGTCAGATCTGAGGGAATAAAGTCCTTGCATCGGAAAGGTAATTTTTTTTAATTTATTTTTATCTAGGTTTTAGCAATGTAATTTACTTGGGAATTTAGTAGAGATCGGCTTTGGCCGGGCGGGATTGGTGCCTGACACCTTCCAATCCCGTAACATGATCCCCGAATTCAGTTTTCTTGGTTTTAGATTAGTTTTTATCCGTTTAGAGTCATTGATCGGTTCCTAGACCGTAATAACTAGGTGGCGACTCCCAAATCTCAAGGGTCAAAAGCGGATCCGCGCACCCCGCGGATCGAGGGCGCTTTCAGTAATAAACATGTACGTCACCTCGTGACAATAGAAAAAAAAAATTTATCCTGGATATCCCTTCATCAACCCAAACATAGCATTACAATGTAAAATACAGAATCATCCATTGGGTGTGATTCTAATATTTTACTATTTATCCCTTTTTCCCTTTTTTTTGATTTTTATACTTTTTAAATTTTCAAATACAATATTACTTTTTCGATATTTATCAACTTAATATGAGTTCATTGAATATTAAATCAATTTTCAAACTTTAAAATTCATTTTTATCATTTAAGTTTAAAATTTTCAAGTATTTGATCAAAATCAGGTTTAAGCAGTGCACAAGACCAAACTGACAGAAATAATTCGGTGAAATGTCATACCCACATATAATTTGTTATAAAACACAACTAAACCCATCAAACACATTTTTTGAATGAATTTGAAATAAACGACGAAAATTTTACATTTGAAAATAAAATTGAAAGATTTATAAAAATCCTAAATGCATTTTTGAAATCTACGATTAATAGTAAGAATCATAAGCCCTTATCACTTTTTAAGTGATCAACACAGAAATTGAGGTAGATCTGGTGTGAAGATGATTGATTTTTTAATCGGGCCTACTGATTTCAAAGATCTCGATAACGTCGTCATATTTTCTTTCTATGACAGAGGATGATTTGAACTCGAAGTACATGAAATCTAAGGTTGAAGGGTTGAAACTCTTGTTTTGTTTTCGAAGATTTTTCAATGAAATATGGAGAAAGAAAAGAGAAAAAAAAAACAAAAATGGGTGGGGTTTATAGAGTTCAATGTTGTAAACGTTTTTCCCTTATTCGTCGAGCGTCGACGTGTTATCTACTACGAAATTAGATGAAAAACATTGAAAAAACCAATGTTTTTTTAAACTAGTTGGCTACTATTGGTTGACGAATTTGAAAGATAATGAATAGTAATTTCATTTAAAAATTCTTTATATAAGCTGACGGGACGAAATCAGTATTTTCGACGTTTCATTCGATGATAACTCAACTTTTTGGAGTCTGAGAGTAACGATTGAATACTCAATTTTCTATAATTTTTTATTGTTGATCTAAAAGTGAAATCAGATTTTACAAATTATCTCTCTAACAAAAATTCATTTTTTCACCTCTGTCTAACCTAAAAATCGAAGGTATTTTCGTTTTTGATGATAATTCAACTTTCTAGACTTCGAAAATGACAATTAAATACTCTTTTTTTATAATTTTTTATTTCAAACCCAATGGTATGATCAAATTTTAAAAATTTTTACTTTAGCAAAAAGTCATTTTTTAGTCCAATCCAACTCGAAAATCAAGGATTTTGTAACTTTTCTGTTCAGACTTGCAATTGAGCATGCTTACAGGTTAAATAATGTTTTTCAACCATTTTGAATCCAATGATGAGGTGAGATTTCATTAAAAATGATCAGAAAAATCCTAAAGGTTTACCCTAGGTCCCATTTTTAGAATTTCTCAAAATTCTACTATTTATTTTTTCTCAAGATACGAATCAAAACCTCTAGGTATTACAGTCATAATAAATCTTCAAGATCATCAAGATAAATGAAAGCTAACTAAGTAGAAAAATCAAAGAGGGTGACTTAGGTCAAAGTTAGGGTATGATTATAAAAAAGAAAAGCCTGCAAGGTAAAAAACCTAAAAAGGTGGTCTTAGAAAAAATCAAGGTATGCTAGTAAAAAATAATGGCCAGTTAGGTGAAATACCTTAAAAAGTGACATGAGAAAAACTAAGACATCAAAAGAAGAATCCAACTAAGTTAAAAATTATTGGCATAGTATGCTAAAGACATCCATCTACTATATCAGCGAAAATATGTTGGAGTATGAAAGAAAACATTTGGCACTTGAGAATACCTGCCTAGTATTAGTATGGGCTACTCGGAGGCTTCGACACTACTTGTTTTCTCATTTAGATATCCTGTTATCTTGGATGGACCTTTTTAAATACCTCTTCGAGAAGCATGCATTGAATTACACGATGGCTATTGTTGTTATGTGAATTTGAGATCACGTATGTCACATAGAAATCTATAAAAGGAAAAACGGTGGCAGAATACTTGGTCGATCATCCAATGTGTAGACACCCAATTTTTGCATCTGCCTGACTTGGCGATCAGTCACCCGGTTGTTGTGGATTCCTAATGATGAGCGTAAATAACTCGAAATCTTGTGAGAAGCCTTTCTCCAATCCCCTCCGTTTTCTAATCCCATTATCTTCTTTCTACTTACCACGTGGCATAGAATTGCACACGCTTAGGATCACCACACTTTCCACCCGACTTAGCAAACACGTACGTTTAGGTTCGCTACACATTTGAATAACTTAAAGACCTTGCTACGCTAGGAAAATATGACATCAAGACTTAGAAAAAATCACATTGGGTCCGAAAGAAATCTCACGCCAAAATTCATAAAAATCTGTAAAAATCACAAAATGACCAAAACGTCTCTTGATGACCAAGTTGAACATAGAGACCTCGACTCTTAGGAAAATCAAAATAAAATAATCAACTTGAAAATTTTTAAATCGAAACAAAAATTAAAATTCAAACGATCAACTTGCAAATTTTAAATCAATATTCAATCCAAAATGTAATCAACCCATCAATATTTAAATTTAATCAATCAATCAAATTGAATTTAAAATTCAATCGACCAATCAATATTCAAATCAAAATGTAATCAACCAATCAAGTTGAAATCTTAATTTAATCAACCAATGAAGATCGAAAGTGAAACACAATTAACTTATCAAATTAAAATCAAACCAAAATTAAAAATTAAAAAAATTAATCCATCAATCAAAATTAAAAATCAAAAGTTAATCAATAATAATCCACTAATGTATCACGTGTTACGAAGCATGGGATCATGGTCCCTTTCCTTCTAAACTCAAATAGAGAGATATTCTCTCTTTGGTTCAGTCAAAGACTAAGCAAACAAAAAAGTAAAGAATAAACAAACAAAAAATAAAAAAGAAACAAATAAAAGAAAGAAAGAGAAAGAATAAAAAAAGTTGGAAAGATTATGCTATAAAGGGAAAAAGCTCTCTTTCTTTAAAGGGGAGGGCTGACATTATGGAAAAAAGGTTGATATTCTTAAACAAAATAAAAGAAACCTAACGTTTTTGACAGCAAGCTAAGGGAGAGAAACACAGGAAGAAAGAAAGAGGAATAAGGCAAGTAGCAAAGAGAAGGACCTTCTCTCCTTTTCAGCCATTACAGCAGCCCTTAACCTCTTTTCTTCTCTCCTTTTTAGTCATTACAGTAACCCCTAACTTTCTTTCTTCCCTTCTTTTCAGCCATTACAGTAGCACCTAACCTTCTTCTTTCCCTCCTTTTCAGCCATTATAGCAACTCCTCAACTTCATCTTTTTTTCTTTGATGCCTCATTACAGTAGCCCTCACCCTTTTGTGATAGTCATCTCACGGTTACTTCCCTACCCTCATGTTCTCAAGTTTTACTTTCAAATTCTCTGTCCCATTCAACCATTACAGCCTTTCCAGTGGCAACACTACCATCATTGCTCACGGTCCCTCTCTCACATCTTGCACCCTATCACATCCTTCCTCTCTTGTCCAGCCACCATTCAAAGACTCCCTCTCACATTCAACCACTCTCACAGACTTTCTTCTCATCATTTACTTCACTCTCATTTTATAACGACCTTTATATCTTTCGATGTTCATTCCCCTCCAAGTCCCCTTTTAATCTGATCTCTTTCATCCTCTTTTAATTTCTCTCGGTACCTCCCTTTTGGACAACAACTACTTCATCTCTCTCACACATTTGAGCAGTAAGCAATCGGATAACTCTAAAAGGATCCCACGTAACCAAATTCTCGTTAGTGGTAAGTTTGTTGTTTTTATTTATTTATTTTTATTATTCTCCTTTAATCATTATTTCATGTGTGGATTTTCTTTGTGAATGTTAATTAAAAAATTTGCATGTCGACTCATTGATTTTTGCATACATTGGGAGTTTAAAGTTGTTTTTTTTTTTTCTAAATGGGTGTGAGTCGACTCAGTATTTTGGGGGATACTTTGAGTGGAACAATTAGATTTCATGTGATAAATGAGTCGACTCGCTATTTTTTTGTATGCATAGGGGATTTAAAATCTATTTTTTTAATAAAATGGACATGTGAGTCCACTCACTAATTTGTGTGTTCATTGAAGTTTCGAGATTGATTTTTTTTAATAAAATTGATACGTGAATCAACTCGCTATTTTTGTGTGCATAGAAATTTCAAAATTGGTTTTTTGATAAAATTGAGACATGAGTCAACCAACTATTTTTTGTGTGCATAGAAACTTAAAATCAAACCTTTTCAATAAAATGGACACGTGAATTGACTCACTCATTTCTATGTCATAGGGGGGTTTAAAGTCGAATTTTTCAATAAAATGGCTATGTGAGTTGACTCACTGATTTTTATATACATTGGGGGACAACGATTTATTTGTACTTTTCAAAATGTCATCAATGAGTCGACTCACTGATTTGTGTGCATATGGCATTAAAATTGATTTTATTTTTCTCAAAGCGTGATTGAATCAATTCACCCTTTTTTGTGCCATATAAGCCTTATCAATCATGGGATTCTATTATACGAAATTCGAAGAATTCATGTGGTAAAAATAAATTTTTCAAAAAATCATAGTTTGCTGATTTTGGGGATTTATGGATTTTCATTAATTTGGTGACTTTCCTAAAATCATGATCTTTTATCTTTGAAAAATTAATATTTATAAATTGTTAATTTAGAGAATCCAATATTTATAATTTTTCATTTTAGAAAATCATTCTTACAAATTTCTAATTTGGGACTCATCTAATTTGGAAATTTAATTTTTTTAAAGTTCCCTACTTGGGAACTTCTCATATTTTCGTCAACTTCCAATTTAGAAAATTCTAAATTTCTAGTTTAAAAACTACATGAATTCCCAAATTAGAAATTTCATATCCACGTTTTTCTAATTTAAAATTTTTTCATAAGTTCTTATTTTAATTAATTGGAAAAATATTTGTGAATTTTATAATATGGGATGAGATTCAGGTTTTTCCAAATATCTCCATTTTTGTGCGAAATTTCAAAAAATCATGTAATATTTGGAAAAATATTGGCCGTAAGTTTCGTTTAATACATTCAATATAATTTGATGATGATGATGAGACCCTAGCTTGACTTTAGTCTCCACTCGTTGACCATAGGATAGTTTGGATCGTAGTAAAGAACGATCATCTTGATCGGGCGGGTTCGGTGCCTAAAACCTTTCGAAACTCATAATTTGACCCCTTACTCATTTTTCTTACTCGTGGATCGACTGTAGACACCCCATTTTTGCACTCGCCTGATTAATCAACTCGTTAACCCGATCGCAACGATTCTCAATGATAGATGTTTATTCCAATACTTTATTTGTTACTAGATATATTTCAGAAATCCGGATGAGATATCTCGAACTGACAAAACTGTAGAAAATCACGCTACGCTAGGAAAATATAATCCCAAAAACTTAGAAATCATCATTTTTCAAACAAAAATAAGCTTCATGATAAAAATTACTAAAAAATGACCAAATTACCAAAATACCCCTAATCTTAAAATATCCCTAGAGCCTACATTACGCTTAAGAAAACCCTTTAAAATACATAAAACAACAAATCGAAACCAAATAAATTATTTCGCCAATTTTCACAGAATTTGATAAAATTACGAAAATGCCCCTCATAAAATTCACGACCATTCCACACAAAATTTTTTATAAATGATAAAAACCAACATTTTCATTGAATTCCTTACGAAAAATCGATTCTAACACATCCTAGAACATAAAAAATGGACTTAAAACGCGAAAAGTCCTCTCCGTGGGCAAAACGGTAATTTTACAATTTTTATAATTAAAATTTTTGAAATTAATAAATAAAATATTAAATAATTAAAGTGAAATATTAATAAAATTAATTTAAAAGTTTAAACCAAAAAAATCGATTAATCAGGCTCTGAAGCAAAATTGTTGAGGGTTGCCAAGATATTATTCAAGGACCCCTCCATTTGGGGGTCCAAAGAATTAAAGATATAATAGAGGGGGGTTCTCCAAAAAATTAAATTCAATCAAGAAAGACTAAAGTCAAGGTATTAAAGTCAATCAAGTAAGACTAAAGTCAATTAAGTAAGACTAAAGTCAAGATATTAAAGTTAATCAAGTAAGACTAAAGTCAAAATCTTAAAGTCAATCAAATAAGACCAAAAGTTAAAACCCTAATAGAGTTCTAATTAAATAATAACTTTATTTAATAGAATTCTAACTAAAATATAACTCTACCTAAAATAATTCTAATTAAAATACAAGTCTACCTAAAACAATTCTAAGTAAAGTATAACTCTAACTGAAAGAATTCTAAGTAAACACTAATTCTATCTAAACAAACCCTTAAAAAAATCTACAAATAGGGGTCCCCACACCCTATTTTCGTATAAAATAATAAATCCTAAGAGAAGTAGGTCAAAAAGCTTTCCTAGCCTCTCATAAATCCTAATTTTGAAGTCCCAACTCCTTACCTAACACCCATACTTCGATTTTAGCTTAAAAAAATCTAAGAAATAGATACCTTGCCTCAGAGAGCAGAAATCAGATCCGGAGACAGAATGAAGAAAGAAATACGGTATAAGGAGCGATTTTATCAGATCTGAGGGAATAGAATTGTTGCGTTCAAAGGTAAAATTTCTTTTATTTTTTTTATATAGGTTTTTTTTGTTAGCAATGTAGTCTTATTTGGGATAAGTAGAGACCGGCGTTGGCCGGGAGGGTTAGTGCCTAACACCTTCTAACCCTGTAATGTGATCCCCAGATTCAGTTTTTCTTTAGTAGATTAGTTGTTTTTATCCGTTTCGAGTTTATATTCGGTTCCTAGACCGTAATGACTAGGTGACGACTCCCAAACCTCAAAGGTCAAAAGAGGATCCGGGAATCCCGCGGATCGAGAGCGCTTTCACCGACCCGATCCATTTTGGAGTTATCTATGGTTCCTAGACCTAAACTAAGTGGCGACTCCTTATTCCCTAAAATTTTCAATCTACCAATCGAACCCCCATTCACTATTTAGTAGAAAAAGAGTAAAGGCATCTTCAGTTGCGACTCCATTGGGGATATTAGGATCAAACTTAACCCGATCCAAGACTATCCTTCGGTTGATTTTTTGCTCGAGTCAACCCAGTTGACTCAGTGAGACTTTTAGATGAGCTTAGATTTTGTCCCTTCTTTTAGGGGTATGTGATTGATTGGATGTAATTGATTGATGATTTTTTTTCATTGGCTTGTGATTAGTTATTTCTTGTGATGGGATTTGATAAATACATGTGACTTGTATGGTTGGATATTCACAAAAATGTCCCGGGTGCATTTTGTCCCTTTGTACATACTCACGAGCATGCATATTCATATTTGCATTATGACATGTCTTTATAAACCCCGTAATTAGATCCAAGATAACCTTGTCCTTCGAGACACAGGGGATGACAGTGAATGCTACAAATTCAGTACAGTACCTTCGGGTATATCAAACTCGAGCACCACATACTACTTGACCAAATGAAACTAGGATAGTATATCGATGTTCTGGGCTGAAGTGACCTAAGCTTTGTCTCTACCTGGCCTCAATTATATAGTGAGCTTAGAACCTTAAACTTAAATGCAATTTCATTAGGCCATGACTCCAATCGACCATGAGTGCTCCCAAGTTGCTCCATTTAATCTAACCAAAAAGTAAGTGGGCGGACCGATACACACCGTTCAAATTCAACCCGTAATATCGGTCAGATCTAATTGGCAAAGTGCACTAATCGTTGTAAACCAATTAAACCAGTTGACCCAATTGGTAAATGGATCTAATTGGCTAACATCAAACCGGTTGGACCAATTGGTTTTTAGGTTCAAAGACTCAACCTAATTTATACCAAAAAAATGTAATCAGGAGGTTAAACTAACTAATCTGACCCAAGGTTCAACCCCAACCAGGGGTAGACCCGTAATTAACTTCTTTCACCTTTGTGGTCTCCATAGACTTGTAGTGCAGTTGGACTCAATGTTTATCACCGGACTTGGGCTAATTTATGTCAAATTTTTTATGAAGTGGTTAAGATTCAAACCTTTAGAGTCAATAGTTAATCTTGGTTTACTTTTAATCAGGTAATAAGTCCTCCTAAGCGTTCTAAACAACCATCCGTGTCATTTTAGGTCCGTGATGTAGACACCCCATTTTTGCATCCGCCTGATTAATCAACTCGTCAACCCGATCGCAAGGATTCCCAATGATGGATGTGTATTCCATTGCTTTACTTTGTTACCAGATTTGTTTCAGAAATCCAGATGAGGTATCTCGAATTGACAAAACCTTAGAAACCACGCTACGCTAGGAAAGTACGACCCCAGAAACATAGAAATCATCATCTTGCAGACCAAAAAGAAGCTTCACGATAAAAATCATTAAAAATTATTAAATTACCAAAATACCCGTAACCTCAAAACAACCCTAGAGCCTACGTTACGGTTAGGAAAACCCATTTGAACACATAAAATGACAAATCGGAACCAAATAAATCATTTCACCAATTTTAACAGAATTTGACAAAATTACAAAAATGCCCCTCATAAAGTTCACAATCATTTCACACAAAAAATTTCATAAATAACAAAAACTAAGGGCCCGTGTGGATACAGGAGCCAGAAGTACTTAGAACATAAGTACTTTTTTAAGTACTATCTGGAGTAAGTGGATAACTGTTATGTGTTAGGATGCAGGTTCTGAAAAGTACTGTTAGAAGTACTTTTGATAGAGTTTTGTGTTTGGAAACTATTTTGAATTCTGTTTAAATGATCAAAATGTCCTTATAAGTATCAGTTACTATTATTAACATTATAACTCAACAAATTATTCTTCAAAAGAAATAAAAGTTATTGTTTTTATCCATAAAAACTAATATAAACACCCAACAATTATAAATAAATAGAAAATATTGTGAGCAAATATATACAATCACTAAAAATATGAAGAAGCTTTCACCACATCAATGGATAGTAAATTTGTGTGTAATTGTTCACATCAATTTTCCAATAAGAAAATTTCAACCATAGTTGGAATGCTCATGGATAAATCATTGAGTAAGCAATTGGGGGAGTTAGAAATTCAAATTTAAATGCTACACTAAAAGACTACCACCACATCAATGGATAATAATAAAATATTATTTAATTGCATTTTTGAGGGTATGCTTGTAATTTTCAAAATTTATGATGGACATACTTGTCCCAAATGCTATACCAAAAAGCTACCACCACATCAATGGATAGTAATATAGTATTACTGCAATTGCATTTTTAAGGGTATGCTTGTAATTTTCAAAATTTATGAGGGGTATACTTGTCCCAAATGTTACACCAAAAAGCTACCACCATATCAATGGATAGTAATATAATATTATTTCAATTGCTTTTTTGAGGGTAGATTTGTAATTTTTGAAATTTATGAGGAGCATACTTGTCCTAATCTCGTCATTTTGACAATATTTTGTGGCTCCGCGCAAGAGTAGTTTAGAGAAGTAGCACCATCGGTACTCCGTGAAAAAGCACTAAAATGACTCCACAGTAAAGTAGTTCTTTCTAGGAGTAATTTATCCAAACACCTTTAAAGTGCTTCTGACTCCCCGTAAAAGTCAGAAGTACTTAGAAAAGTCAATCCACATAGGCCCTAATATTTCCATTGAATTCCTTATGAAAAACCGATTCTAAAACATCCTAGAACATTAAAAACCGACTTAAAACGTGAAAAGTCCTCTCCGGAGGCAAAACGGTAATTTCACAATTTTCATGATAAAAAATTCCGAAATTAATAAATAAAATATTAAATAATTAAATTTAAACATTAATGAAATTAATTTAAAATTTTGAACCTAAAAAATCGATTAATCGGACTCTCAGGCAAAATTGTTGAGGGTTCGTGAGATATTTCTTTAAGGACCCCTCCATTTTGGGGGTCTAAAGAATTAAAATATAATAGAGGGGCCTTCTCCAAAAATCAAAGTAAATCAAGCAAGACTAAGGTCAAGGTATTAAAGTCAATCAAGTGAGACTGAAGTCAAAATTAAAGTCAATTAAGCAAGACTGAAGTCAAAATATTAAAAGTCAATCAATTAAGACTAAAGTCAAAATATTAAAAGTCAATCAAATAAGACCAAAAGTCATAATAGAATTCTAATTAAATAATAACTCTATCTAATAGAGTTCTAACTAAAAAATAATTCTACCTAAAACAGTTCTAACTTAAAAACAATTCTACCTAAAACAATTTGAATTAAAACACAATTCTACCTAAAACAAGTCAAACTAAAACACAACTCTAATTAAAAGATCTCTAATTAAACACTAACTCTATCCAAATCAACCCCTAAAAACATCTATAAATAGAGGTGCTCACACCCTATTTTCGTATCAAATTATAAACCCTAGGAGAAGTAGGTCTAGAAGCTCCCCTAGCCCCCCATAAACCCTAGTTTTGGAGCCCCAACTCCTTAGCTAACATCCCCCCTTCAATTTTAGTCTAGAAAACACCCAAAAGCCTTCTAAAAACACCCCCAAATCCGCAACGAATTTGAAGAGTTCAGATTCAAAAACAAGGAGATACCTTGCCTCGGAGATCCAAAGACAAATCCGGAAACAGAACGAAGCAAGGGAGCACGGTACAAGGAGCTCTTTTTGTCAGATCTGAGGGAACAAAGTCCTTGCATCGGAAAGGTATTTTTTTTTTAATTTATTTTTTATCTAGGTTTTAGCAATGTAATTTACTTGGGAATTTAGTAGAGACCGGCTTTGGCCGGGCGGGGTTGGTGCCTAACACCTTCCAATCCCGTAACATGATCCCCGAACTCAGTTTTTTTTTGTTTTAGATTAGTTTTTATCCGTTTAGAGTCATTGATCGGTTCTTAGACCGTAATAACTAGGTGGCGACTCCCAAACCTCAAGGGTCAAAAGCGGGTCCGCGCACCCCGCGGATCGAGGGCGCTTTCAGTAGCGACTCCACTGGGGACTATTGAGGATCAAACTTGAAAAACCCCAAGTATGGGAGCATTGCCAAGATGACCTAGTTTTTTTTATTATTTAGTTGGATTTATTTTATTTATTTTTTCTGTTTATTTTTATTTTTATTTTTTGATTGTAGATGATTTTGGGTATTGCATTTTTTTTTTTTTTCAATTAAGGATCACTTTTTGATGACCCATAAATAATGAAAGATTCAAATTGATGGAATGATGAAGGTTGGACAGAAATATTAAAACGTTTTTAGAGAATATTCTAGTGAGAATTAAGTCTGAGAGCCTCTTAATAAAATATAGATCTCGTCGAGTAGATTAATTTAGAATCTGAGTTCACTTAATTTCGTTATCGGAAGCCTTAGATATCATCGATGCAAGTTCAATCTGTAAATCTGGAATTATTTCTGAATGAAAGTTGGGACAGCAACGTTAAAATTTTTTTACTGAACATTCTAGTGAGACTTAAGTCTGGGAATCTCTTAATAAAACGTAGATCTCATCGAGTAGATTAATTTAGAACTTGAGTTCACTCAATTTCGTTATCAGAAGCCTTAGATATCATCGATGCAAGTTCAATCTGTAAATCTGGAATTATTTCTGAATGAAAGTTGGGATAGCAATGTTAAAACTTTTTTACAGAACATTCTAGTGAGAATTAAATCTGGGAATCTCTTAATAAAACGTAAATCTCATCGAGTAGATTAATTTAGAACTTGAGTTCACTCAATTTCGTTATCGGAAGCCTTAGATATCATCGATGCAAGTTCAATCTGTAAATCTGGAATTTTTTCTGAATGAAAGTTGGGACAGCAACGTTAAAACGTTTTTACAGAACATTCTGGTGAGAACTAAGTCTGGACACCTATTACTAAAATGTAGATCTCATCGAGTAGATTAATTTAGAACTTGAGTTCACTCGATTTCGTTATCGAGAGCCTTAGATATCATCGATGCAAGTTCAGATTGTATTTTCCTAATTCACAGAAAATCTGAATTTATCTAATGTTGGCACAATTAATGTTCTTGAGAGTGAGCTCATCTCAACCATTGTCATTCTATCATCAATGTAACACCTATTGGAATCTCGATTTATTTTGGATCACCTAAAAGTGATCATTGATTGGACTTTAAAAATTATAAAAATTGTGCCTATTGCGATGATTAGATCTAATTAATTATTATAGGCCCTTATTTATTAATTGATTTGCTAATTGATGAATGCTAGAGATGTGCACGTTTAAAGCTTGAATTAAACCATATGAGTATGTTCCTGATCGATGTTTGCTTGCACTTGTATGATTTAATATCCTCTCTTGATTGGCTTGATTGGGCCATGGGCCCATTTGTTTGAAAAGGCCCCGGGCACACCCCACCTTACTTTGCACACACCACATGCACGTTTACCGCTTTACTCACTTACACGTCCCATTTAGCCAACGTGGCACTAGTGCGTGGCCCGATCTCTTCGGAGATGCGACGTCATTCATGAAACCCACAACTCCAGTCACGTACCTTAGGGTATATCGAACTGGGGCATCAACACCGTCTGATCAGGTGATTCTGAGAGACATATTGATGCACCCATGCTGGGGTGACCTGAGCCTTTATCCTATTGTAAGCCACACAGTCACATGTCCCGATTGCCAACGTAGTACTAGTACGTGGTCGGTCCCCTCGTGGGATGCCAAACCATTTATGAAAGCTACAACTCTTGACTCGTACCCGTAGGTATAAAAGGTAATCTAAGTATATCAATTGCACTTCTTGGTCAAAATCGGTGCCTAAGCAAGATCTTGCCTCGCTGTACCCTACTGTACGAGGGGGATAGACTACGTCTATTCTAGACGAGAGGTATTTAAGTGGGCCCTTGCTCAGCATTGTGCGCCACCTCTCAACTGGAGATCAAACTGGCTGTTTTTGGCTTCAGAGAAGTGAATTGAGGTTTTAGATTATCACCTATACGGTATATCAAACCAAGTCACCACGTATCGAAAGGTATATAGGTGTACTTGGGCAAGGGTGGTCAGATAAAAATGCATTGCACGTAGTAAGCTTAGAGTCTAGAAACCTTCCTAGTAGGTCACGACTCGAACTTATCGTGGGTGTTCCCGGGTTGTTTATTGAATAAATGCATGTGATTGATGAATGTATGTTAGTGATGTGAATGATGAGATCAAGAATGTATGGTTGTCCTCAAGGATAAAAAATTTTCTTTTTGAAAATTAAAATGGGTGCACCGAGCCAATAAAGAATCCATTTTTTGCAATAATTTATAATGACCCAGTCCATCTCGATCCAATAATCATGATGGGTCGGGCCATTTAGATCAAAATGGAAATCAAATTCTTTTCTAAATTCGGGTTTCAACCCATTTTTAAAGAAGAGAAATGGTTTACAAAAGGAAAGTATTTTCTAGAAGAAATGTTCTCTAAAAAATATATATATATTTTCCAGAAAAAGTGTTATTCTCTAGAAAATAATGTTTTCTAAGAAAAAGTGTTTTCCATAAGAACAAGATTTTCCAAGAGAAAATGCTTTCCAAATAACAAACTATTTTTCAGAAGAAAATATTTTCCGAAAGAAAAGAAAATGAAGGAAAAATGATTTACAAAAGATCTATTTTTGCATGGAAAATTTTTGAAATATGTTTTTTACCAAAAATCTATTTTTTATATAGACCTTGTAAAATTATCAAAATATGTTTTTCTAAAAAGAAAATGATTGCAAAAAATAATCAGAATTGTGAAAATTGTTATTCAATAAAAATATTATTTTCAAGAGTGCAATAAAATTATTTTCCTTCTGAATAATCATTGAATGGATAAATTTTTTAATGGATTGGTGCACAAAATTCAATAAAATCTCAAGGTTCATTTAAAATGTTATCAAGGGGGTGACACTGAAATTGGTTAAATTCACCTTCAAAGAGGTTTAAGGGTTATCATTGTATCTAAGCTCAATCGTCCATCGTCTAGCTAGGGTTGTAAATCCGATCAGTTAAAGTAAACGTCAATATCAAATCAACAGTCAGAAATGACCTCAAAATTTTTCAACATCGTCCAGTTGTTCTTCGAAGATCGTAGTGCTTCAATCCTACCGATTATAAGCAATATCTCAGTCCTCAATCCTAATCAAGCCCGTTTTGGGTAGTCTTGAGTTTTCATGGGTCATTTGGGTTAACTCGAGTCCTTTTTCCTAACAAGGTCATGTCCTCATTAGATTGAGTCTACTCTTTCTTATTGAGTCAAGTTAGTTCGTCGAGTTTATAGAGGTGTCTGTCGCCCCTTCTGAATTGATCGTACAAAAGAAATTTTTGAATATCTCGAGCGCATTAACGAATTAACTAATAATCTAGCTTCAAAGACAAGAAGATAAGAGTCGGGCTCAAGAAAGCAAAGGTCATTGACCTCGGAACGGAAATAAATTCCTAAAGAGATTCAAATAGAAGCCATCTTATCTCTAGAGGAACACAAGGGGATAATGAATTCTCTTAGAAATTTCAAAAGACTTGTTCGTGTGATCATATGAGGGTATGTTAGGTACAAGCTTGGGTGTTGTTCAACATGAAATAGATACTCGTCTATATCAATGGAATCAAAGAAGATATTATAAAATGTATCAGTGCTATCATCACTACATCTTGAGTTGCAAATCACACATTATCCATCGATATGGGGATACCTTTTGAACTGATCTCTGATAATGGGTCGTAAATCTTTACTCTGTGTTCAAAGTTGAAGATCCAGAAACACAAATCATCCCCCTACCGTCTTCAGATCAATGGAACGGTTGAAGCAATTAGTAAGAGTCTCAAAACTATCATCAGGAAAATGTGTCAATCACATCGAGATTGGTCAGAAAAATTATCATTCACGCTATGGACATATCGAACTTCAATTCGATCCTCTACTGATACTACTCCCTACTCCTTAGTATATAGCATGGAAGCAGTCTTGCCAGTTGAAATGGAAATTTCGTCTCTCAGGGTCTTGTTAGAAAATCATTTGTTAGAAACAGATTGGGTTCGTCAGCAGTATGAAGAATTAAACTTGATCGAAGAAAACGAGTTAAAGCCCTGTACCATGTGCAAGCTTATCTAAGAAGAGTTACCCGTGCAAAAAGGTCAAAGCTCATCATTTACAAGTCAAGCATTTGATAAAAAGGTCAAAGCTCATCATTTACAAGTCAAGGATTTAACTATCAGACTTCAAAGAAAATTGAACACTTCTTCTCGACTATAGGAGAAAGTCTGAACCCAATTGGAGAAATTCATTCATTAAGGAAATACTGTCTAAAAAAGTCGTCAGACTTCAAGATCATGATGGAATTGAATTACCAGAACCAACCAACCTTGACCAAATCAAACGGTACTACATTTAAGGAGGCCATCTTTGGCCGAATCAATCATCATATTACCCAGTTACCCTGTTCAACATATCTTTTCTCAACGTCTTTGCAGCCTTTTCAAAAAAAATTATGCCTTTTTCTTTCTCAGCCCGATCACCTAACCTAGGGGAGGGAAATTCGAACTACGTCTTGGTCTGATCCCAAAATTCTGGGGTACGTAGGCAACCTGAGAAGTTACTTCAGGTCCGACCACATCAAAATAAAAAAATCTATTTCCCCACACAAAAAATAAAAAAAAATCAAAAAATAAAAATTCAAAAGAGAAAGAAATATCATCCAAAATGGGGAAGAAAATTCAAGAAAAAAGTTTAAATGAAATGCCACACAAGGGGCATTTGGGTTTTTGAGCCTCAAGATTCCTTTCTTTTTATACCCAGTCCTAAGCTTACCCATGAAAGTCCTCCTAAGTACCGTGCGAGAAGTCAAGGAAGATAGCAAAGCATGATCAAACAGCAACTCCAGAAGTTCAGAAGAGAAGAAAAAGATAATAAAAAATGATAAAGCCTGCTAAGTTGAAAACCCGAAAAGGGCGACTTAGGCAAAAATTAAGGCAAGCTCGCAAGGTTGAAAATCTGAAAGGACAACTTTGGCAACAATTAGAGCAAAGAAAAAGAAAAGAACTCGCTAGATTGAAAACCTGAAAAGGCGATCTAGGCAAAAGTTAGAGTAAGCTCGCTAGATCGAAAACCTGAAAAGGCGATCTAGGCAAAAGTTAGAGCAACAAAGAAAAATACAAAAAGATCCCAAGCTGAGAGCGGTCCGAGCTGAAACATTAGAAGTCCGAATAACCAAGTTCAATACTTAGCTTAAGCCAGGCATAGACTCAGAAGCCACAAGTATCTTGTCTATGATCGATCTGAAAATGTTTACTTCCCCAAGTGAACCAAGGGAGATAAGGGTGAATTCTATGATGAGTCTCGAAAGGAAATAATTTTGTACTCTTGAGTCTGACTCAAAATCTTTAATAAAATTAATCAAAATTAAAAGTTGAGTCTTTATTGCGCTTGTGGTAATCAAATATTTCAAACCTTCATACAAGAGGCACTTTCTTTCTTTTTTAATGTAACTTTCCCCCCTTACACTAGGGGCATTTTTTATATTACACGATGTGTTCAATTATTTTCAAAGCCATGTTCATTGTCAAACTAGGGGCATTTTGTCTTCGAGCAATGTTAATCCTAAAAAAATAATAGGAACCCAAAGTAAGGTTACCCTCTTGATAACAGTTCTTTCGAAAAAACTTTTGAGATTCAAGAGAAATAAAAACTCAGGTTTTAAATTCATAAAACTTTTTGATAAATCCTTGAGGTTCAAACAAAAGCATATTGGATCTCACATAGGAGATATAACATTCTTTCGTTCTCCAGATTCTTTTCCAGATTCAATCATTCTTGGAATCAATCATTTCTCTTCCGGATTCATTATCTTCCAGATTTATTCGTTCTCTGATTCGTTCTAATCATTTTTCTCCAAAATTCATTCATTCCTTTGCCAGTTTTGCTCAGTCTCCGCCAAGGGTTATCTTGGATTTTGTTCAGTCTCCGCCAAGGGTTATCTTGGATTTTGCTCAGTTGCCGCCAAGGGTTATCTTGGATTTTGCTCAGTTTCCGCCAAGGGTTATCTTGGATTTTGCTCAGTTGCCGCCAAGGGTTATCTTGGATTTTGCTCAGTCTCCGCCAAGGGTTATCTTGGATTTTGCTCAATCTCCGCCAAGGGTTATCTTGGATTTTGCTCAGTTGCCGCCAAGGGTTATCTTGGATTTTGCTCAGTCTCCGCCAAGGGTTATCTTGGATTTTGCTCAGTCTCCGGCAAGGGTTATCTTGGATTTTGCTCAGTTGCCGCCAAGGGTTATCTTGGATTTTGCTCAGTTGCCGCCAAGGGTTATCTTGGATTTTGCTCAGTCTCCGCCAAGGGTTATCTTGGATTTTGCTCAGTTGCCGCCAAGGGTTATCTTGGATTTTGCTCAGTCTCCGCCAAGGGTTATCTTGGATTATGCTCAGTTTCCGCCAAGGGTTATCTTGGATTTTGCTCAGATACTGCCGAGGGTTTTCTCGGAACTATGCTCAGATACCGCCGAGGGTTTTCTCGGAATTATGCTCAGTTACCGCCGAGGGTTTTCTCAGAATTATGCTCAGATACCGCCGAGGGTTTTCTCGGAATTATGCTCAGATACCGCCGAGGGTTTTCTCGGAACTATGCTCAGATACCGCCGAGGGTTTTCTCGGAACTATGCTCAGATACCGCCGAGGGTTTTCTCGGAATTATGCTCAGATACCGCCGAGGGTTTTCTCGGAACTATGCTTAGATACCGCCGAGGGTTTTCTCGGAATTATGCTCAGATACCGCCGAGGGTTTTCTCGGAACTATGCTCAGATGCCGCCGAGGGTTTTCTCAGGAACTATGCTCAGATTATATTCAAATTATGCTCAGTTTATATTCAAATTATGCTCAGTTTATACTCAGATTATGCTAAATTTATGCTCAGGTTTTACTCAGTTTCACACAGTGCACACACTTGCACATTTGCATTTTTAAGTCAGGGAGAATTCTCTAAAATTCAAGGATCTGACACCGTCAGTGAGAGTTTGCGCTCAAGGACCTGACAACCTTTTAATTCGGGGAGAGCTTTACCCTCAAGGATCCGAACACCCTGACGAATTGCTAAATCAGGCTGCAAAATGAACTGTCACTAGCTTTAGCATTCGGATATCGCACTAATCTACCAAAACAGATTTGCTATCTAGTTTGCTTCAACCCTCTGCCAAAGAGGGGCATCTGTAGACACCCCATTTTTGCATCCGCCTGATTAATCAACTCGTCAACCCGATCGCAAGGATTCCCAATGATGGATGTGTATTCCATTGCTTTACTTTGTTACCAGATTTGTTTCAGAAATTCAGATGAGGTATCTCGAATTGACAAAACCTTAGAAACCACGCTACGCTAGGAAAGTACGACCCCAGAAACATAGAAATCATCATCTTGCAGACCAAAAAGAAGCTTCACGATAAAAATCATTAAAAATTATCAAATTACCAAAATACCCCTAACCTCAAAACAACCCTAGAGCCTACGTTACGGTTAGGAAAACCCATTCGAACACATAAAATGACAAATCGGAACCAAATAAATCATTTCACCAATTTTAACAGAATTTGACAAAATTACAAAAATGCCCCTCATAAAGTTCACAATCATTTCACACAAAAATTTCATAAATAACAAAAACTAATATTTCCATTGAATTCCTTATGAAAAATCGATTCTAAAACATCCTAGAACATTAAAAACCGACTTAAAACGTGAAAAGTCCTCTCCGGGGGCAAAACGGTAATTTCACAATTTTCATGATAAAAAATTTCGAAATTAATAAATAAAATATTAAATAATTAAATTTAAACATTAATGAAATTAATTTAAAATTTTGAACCTAAAAAATCGATTAATCGGACTCTCAGGCAAAATTGTTGAGGGTTCGTGAGATATTTCTTTAAGGACCCCTCCATTTTGGGGGTCTAAAGAATTAAAATATAATAGAGGGGCCTTCTCCAAAAATCAAAGTAAATCAAGCAAGACTAAGGTCAAGGTATTAAAGTCAATCAAGTGAGACTGAAGTCAAAATTAAAGTCAATTAAGCAAGACTGAAGTCAAAATATTAAAAGTCAATCAATTAAGACTAAAGTCAAAACATTAAAAGTCAATCAAATAAGACCAAAAGTCATAATAGAATTCTAATTAAATAATAACTCTATCTAATAGAGTTCTAACTAAAAAATAATTCTACCTAAAACAGTTCTAACTTAAAAACAATTCTACCTAAAACAATTTGAATTAAAACACAATTCTACCTAAAACAAGTCAAATTAAAACACAACTCTAATTAAAAGATCTCTAATTAAACACTAACTCTATCCAAATCAACCCTTAAAAACATCTATAAATAGAGGTGCTCACACCCTATTTTCGTATCAAATTATAAACCCTAGGAGAAGTAGGTCTAGAAGCTCCCCTAGCCCCCCATAAACCCTAGTTTTGGAGCCCCAACTCCTTAGCTAACATCCCCCCTTCAATTTTAGTCTAGAAAACACCCAAAAACCTTCTAAAAACACCCCCAAATCCGCAACGAATTTGAAGAGTTCAGATTCAAAAACAAGGAGATACCTTGCCTTGGAGATCCAAAGACAAATCCGGAAACAGAACGAAGCAAGGGAGCACGGTACAAGGAGCTCTTTTTGTCAGATCTGAGGGAACAAAGTCCTTGCATCGGAAAGGTATTTTTTTTTTTTAATTTATTTTTTATCTAGGTTTTAGCAATGTAATTTACTTGGGAATTTAGTAGAGACCGGCTTTGGCCGGGCGGGGTTGGTGCCTAACACCTTCCAATCCCGTAACATGATCCCCAAACTCAGTTTTTTTTGTTTTAGATTAATTTTTATCCGTTTAGAGTCATTGATCGGTTCCTAGACCGTAATAACTAGGTGGCGACTCCCAAACCTCAAGGGTCAAAAGCGGGTCCGCGCACCCCGCGGATCGAGGGCGCTTTCACGTGAAATGAGTCATTTTACCAGAATACCTTTTTCAACCCTAAGTAGTCAACCCTTGCTACAAGAAGGAACAAATACCATGGACGAAATAACACTCCGTTAGATTTAGGAATCCTTTTAAACACAAATCATTGCTTCAGTTCAGACACAAATCAAAGCCCTGAAAATTGAAAAGAAAAAGGAAAAAATTGTAAAACCTCAGCTTGTGTTTGACCTTGTTAAAAACTTAGAGCAGGACTAAATCTTGGCTCATCGAATAACTCAAGTTGAAACTTCATTGAAGAATATCAAGGATGTCGATGATCTTGCCCTTGGATTAGGGGCAATGACGTTATTACGATTCGTCTACCAGAGAAATTCACAATGGCAGACATAGAGAAGTTTGACGAGACTGAATGCCCTAGGACTCATTCAAAGGTATATGTTGGCATCATACAATCCCAAAGGCTGAGTAATGAACAGATGGCCAAAATTTTTTAGAGAACCCTTATAGGACCTACCTTACGTTGGCTAATATCACTAGACTCGCCTTGGGTAAGAACATGACATGAATGGATGAATAAATTTATTGGTCGGTATTCCTTTGACACAGACATTAAATCATGAAAAGAGATTTATAAACGACTAAACAAAAATCAGGGGAAACCATCATTGTGTTTAGTGCTTGATGGAGAGCTAAAGTCACTCAATTATAGGACTGACCTTAAGAAAAAGACCTGGCGAGATCATCCTCAGGAATTTTACTCCCAATTATGCCAAGTACTTGATGCCTCAATACTTGCTTACCTTTCAATCCCTCATTGAGGCTGAAAACCAAGTTGAGGATCCCTACTCTTCGGGACTTTTTCGTAACTCATCTCAGTCAAAATCCAAACATTTCAAAACCAGTGCCAATTCCTTACAAATAGCCAACACCTCTTTCATCTTAGCTTCTCAAGCCACTCAGTACTCACAAGCCAATCCTAGGAGAAAATTTTCCAATCTTGGAATGTCCCTTAGTGTTGCCTATCAAAAACTGATGAAAAATGGACTATTGATACCGTTACAACCTAAGCCTTTGCCCAACCCTCTTCTTTCAAACTTGGACAATGGATAATTCTGCGAATTCCATCAGATGCCCGACCATATTCTTGATAGGTGCATTACCTTCCGCCATGCTATTCAAGACCTTATCGAGCAAAAAAAAATCGCCATACCTGTTCCGACCATGCCCAATGTTTAAACTAACCCTTTGCCTACCTTTCAAAACCAATCCCCTCCTGCTTTGAACCTAATATCCATATCCAAACCCGAATCAGTTTCCTTCATTCACTCGATTGGTCTTGATAGTACATCTTTATCATGCCAGAATGAGCTCATCTACTCTAACGTATTGACAAAATTAAAAAGTAAAGAAAGTATTGAAGTAATCGGTTATCCAGCGACAAACAGGCTTGACTCAGAACATGAAGAGGTGACAACAACGGACGAGCACAAATCATCCCTCATGAAGATATCCAAAGTGGTATAGACCCTAACGTTGTGTCCTTTCGTTTAGAACCATATCCCCATTTTGAATTTTCTTTTAAGTGTTAGTTGCATCAGTCTTTAAATTCAATTGGTCAATTCCATTATATTAGGATTTGTTAATTTTTAATTCTTAGCCAAGTTTGTCGGTCTATGTCTTTTTATTCCAATAAAATAAAGACGCTTTTGATTATCATGCGTGCAATAATAATGTGAACATAAAGTCTTACACGAGGAATGACTCAGAGCTCAATAATCGAACTTGATAAATATTAGAATTAAAGAGTACACTCAAAAAGTACAAATTGATACTACATTACCTTCAAAGGAACATGAGAGAATAATAAACTTACTTGAGAAATTCAACAGTATTCTCACATGGTCTTATGAGGATATATTGAGTATGAGATCCATATTATTTTTCATCAGAACAGATCGCACCAAAATAGATCGAGACTTAAAATCGATGGTGAACTTCAAAGTAAAAGATTATCAATCAAGAATCATGCAGTTGAAACTATCGACAAAGGTTTTAGGACCTACAAGTAGATCCACCATGTTTTTAACTCAAGAGAGGAGAGTCCTTATTCATAAAGGAACAAAAGATTTTCTCGAAGCTCTAGAAGAGTTTAATAGTTAAATACAGAAAACTCGATCATACTCGATTTCAAAAGAAAACTGAAGAATATTCTTTTTCAAAATAGGACCTTACTCGACAAAGCAATCAACATATCAAGTACCTAGAACCTTGACCAAATAAAGTAGTATTTCACCGAAGGTGGCCCTCTTTGGTCGAACCACTCTCTTATCTTATCAAGAAAAATATAACCTTCTTTAGCCCTTCGCAGTCTCTAGAAAAATCAACAGCCTCTTCTTTCTAAACCACATCGACCAACCTTGGGAGGGAAGTCTTGTATGAACTACATTTTAACCTGATCCCAAGAGAGAAAAAAAATGATTTGGAGTACGTAGACAAACTGAGAAATTACTTCAAGCCCAGTCACAAAGAAAAATATAAAATATACATTTTCTTAAAGAAAGTATGACAAAAAATCTCCTATTGAAAGATAAAAAAAAAGGGGATAGTGCCAAACTAGGGGCATTGGAAAAATTGAGAATAATAGAATTGACAAAAAAAATACCCAACTAGGGACATTAAAAAGGAAAGAGATTCAAAAGAATCAACGAAAGAAGGAGAATATCAAATTAGGGGCATTTTAGGAAGTTGAGCCTTATACCTTTTCTTTCTAAATCATGTCCTAAGCCTATCTACTAAGTCCTCCTGAATGCTAATTGATTAGGTTAAGGTCCAAGGAACCAAAAAGTTGTCGAGTTGAATATTTGAGATCATCAAGAGGAAAGAAAAACCCGCTAAATTGAAAACCTGAAAATGCGACTTAGGCAAAAGTTAAGGCATAACAAAAAATGAGAGTCTCCTAGGTTGAAAACCTAAAATTGTGACCTAGGCAAAAATCAAGGCATCATCGAAAAAAAAAAAAATCTACTAGATTGAAAACCTGAAGAGATGATCTACGCAAATTTTATTAAGACCTTACTCAAATTTTATCTTAAGTTTTGCTTAGTTTAATTTTAATTTTTCTCAGGTTTCGCTCATATTTTATTTGAATTTTGCTCAATCATTTTACTCAAATTTTCACTATTAATTTTATTATCCTCTCATCATGAATGCCAATAATGGAGGCGTACCTCTTTTAAAATCATTATTACACTATTGCACACACGTGCACTATCATTGCATTTATATTAGTCACTGAGAATTTTTTAAAATTTGAGGATTTGACATCTTTTAGTCAAGGAAGACCTTACCCTCAAGGATTTGGACACCTCAAAAAATTACCAAATTAGAATACAAAATGTATTTTGGATTTAACATTCGGATGTCATACTATCTACTAAAGTAGATCGGCCATCTAATTTATTTTCACCCTCTACCAAAGAGGGATATTTGTAGACACCCCATTTTGCATCAACTTAATTCGACAATTCGTCATCCGACTGTTGTAGATTCCTAATGATGAGCGCAAAGAACTTGAAAGTTTAAGAATATTATTTCCAATTTCTTTTTGTTTCTAGTCCTTTCATCTCTCTCACTCGTTACGACTTGCAATAGAAAATTACGTACGCATGGGATTGCTACACCTTACACTCGATTTAGCAAGTATGTATGCTTAAGGTCTCTACACATTTCGATAACCTAGAGACATCTTGATATTAGGAAAATATGACCTTGAGACTTAGAAATAATCATGTTGGGACTAAAAGAAATCTCACACCAAAATTCGAAAAAATGGACAAAATGATGAAAATACCCCTCTTAGATCCCGCACCTTCGAAAAATCTCAAAAGTACTATCATTACACTCAGAATATGACTTTGAGTCCAATAAAATTAAAATCGATAAAAATGGAGAAGTTCATGAGAAATCATAAAAATGACTAAACTACCCTTTGATGTCTGATTTTTTACTTAGAAACCTTGATTCTCAAGAAAATATGATCAAAAATAAATTATTAACAAATTTACGCACATTGAGAAATCTTGAAAACTCACAGTGAGAAAATTTAAAAATTTTAACCTTAATTAACCAATTAAAGGAAAAAAAATTTAAATCTTCATTAAACAACCAAATCGAAGATTTTAAAATTTAATGAACCAATCAAATCAAAATATTTAACCCTAATTAACCAATCAAATAAAAAATTAAAACCTTAATTAAACAACCAAAGCGAAGATTGTAAAATTTAATAAACCAATCAAATCAAAGATATTAACCTTAATT
Source organism: Akebia trifoliata (assembly GCF_017979445.1). Classification (NCBI taxonomy): domain Eukaryota; kingdom Viridiplantae; phylum Streptophyta; class Magnoliopsida; order Ranunculales; family Lardizabalaceae; genus Akebia; species Akebia trifoliata. The sequence continues at coordinate 19,147,347 of NC_141377.1, read as the reverse complement.
AAATAATAAAATAAAAAATTTAACTATGATTCACCAATAAAATTGAATTTTAAAGTTTAATTAACCAATCAAACTAAAATCTGAATTTAATCAACCAATCAAAAATAAAAATTGCAATGTAATCCATCACTCAACCAATCAATGAATAAAATATGGTCAAAGACTATCAAGTTGTGAATGACAGGGGATCACTACCCATATGATCTTATGAGAAACGTGCAAGAGAAAAGAAGAAGGAACTAGGAAAACTTTCAATAAAATTAGAAGAGAATCTCATGTCCTTATTTACAATTTCATGGAGAAAAAATCAAAAGGGAAAGAAAAAAAATAGAAAATTGGAGATGTTCTTTTAAATAAGATGGGAAACATGTTTAGGGATTAGAGAAGGTTTAAAAAAGATTTTAGAAATAAAAAAATGTGAAAAGGAAGAAGAGAGTTTTAGAAAGAAAACATGTATAAGGGTGGGTAGCAACACATTACAAAACTCCCTAGAAAAAATCGGTAGAGGGGACTCTAAAAAAAATGTAAAAGAGATTCTCTATAGGGAAAACCTAAAAAAAAGTCAAAACTATTTTTTCATCTTCAATAAAAAAAAAAAAAAAGATAATAAAATAGAAGAAAGAAAGAAGATGCAAAAGAATCAGAATTATTGACTACGGATGGCTGCCCTCTCTATCGATCTTTAACGTTTTGTTTTTCCTTCTACAATAGCCCTCACCATCTCTCTTCAACGTCTTGTTCTCCTTCCAAACAACCTTTTTCCATCTACTCTTCACATCTCCTTTTCTTCCAAGGCAACATTTGTCATCTCAAAACTTCCATCACACTTCACAAACTATCTCGAATCGCACTTAAACGAATTCCAACCTTCGGGTAAATAGGCAAGTCTAGTTTCTTACTTTATTTTTTATTTTTTTTGGTATTTTTACACTTAAGTCCTCTCCTCTTACTTCTCCTTATGCTTTTTCAAATCGATATTCTTTTTCTTTTTATGATCGTGGATCCATTGTTAATTCATGAATCATAGAAAAAAGTTTTTCTTTTGCTTTCTTATTATTTTTTTCTATTCTATATTAGCAAGCTTATTGGTTACTTTTATGATTCTTATGCTCAAATCAATTTTTTTTATATGCATATTATGGTTTCTTGAATTTATTTTATGATTCGAATCACATTAATAATTTTTGTGTTCAGAAATGCTATAATGTTTAATTCAGAAATTTTATGAATGTGCATGAATTTTCAATTCACTGATTTATCCCATGTTCGTAATGTTTAATTCAAAATTTTTGTGTATATGCATGAATTTCCAATTCACTGATTTGTCCTCTAATCATAATGTTTTATTCAGAAATTTTGTATATTTTCATGATTTTTCAATTCACTAATTTGCTAATGTTCATAATTCTCCAATTTAAAAATTCTATATGTAATCATAATTCTCCAATTTCAAATGTTCATATATTTTCAGAAAATTTCAATTTAGAAATCTTACATGTTTTCATATTTTATTGATTTGGAAAGTTTGCATACATTTATTATGTTCATATATTGCTGATTTGGTGATTGGACACATGTTAATTTTTTTCAATTTAGAAATTCATGTATGTCTATATTTTATCAATTTGATAATTTTGTATGACATTAATTTTTTTCCAATTTAAAAATTCATGAGTCCATATTTGATCAATATGATAATTTTATGTGATATTAATCTTTTTTCAATTTAAAACTTCATGAGTATCCATATTTTATCAATTTGATAATTTTATATGATGTTGATTTATTTCAATTTAGAAATCCATGAGTATTTATATTTTATCAATTTGGTAATTTTATGTGATGTTGATTTTTTCTAATTTAGTAATTCATGTGTGTATCCATATTTTATCAATTTGGTAATTTTATGTGAAATGGATTTTTTCCAATTTAGAAATTCATGAGTATTCATATTTTGTCAATTTTAAAATTTCACGTGATATGAATTTCTTTTAGAAGGTTTCATATTTTGCCAATTTGGCAATCATGGTTGATATCTTTGATTATTATAGACTTTACCAATTCAAATTTTTTCACCTATGTGCAGTCTTCATGAATCCAAATTTTTTATGGATATGAAGAAACTTACCAATTTGAGAGATTAACTTGTACATGCTATGATAATTAACCGAATTGATAATTGTTAACGCCTATTTTGACATTGAATTGATTTGATACTTATTTATACATGTTTCGATGTCGGACCAATTTGGTAAGTACTTATGCATTTTTTTTTATTGGGATGAATGTGAAATTGTTTATGCATGTGCCAATTGAGGCAGATTTGGGAAGTATTCATATGTGTTGGCTCTTCAATTAAAATTTCTTTTGGCAAAAAAACATTGCCATGTGAGCTTTAGGGTATGGAATAAAATTTAGGCTTTTTCATATTTTTTCCCTTCTACATACGTAATTTGAGATATTATATTACATTTACGGAATTTTAGTAGTAGAATTCGTTTGGCAAGTCCGATGTGAATTGATGATGATTAGCCCATTGTTTGACCTTAGTCTCCACCCATTGACCATTGGATAGTTTTGGATCATAGTAAAGATCCATCTTCTCGATCGGACGGGTTCGGTGCCTAACACCTTCTAAAATTCGTAATTTGATTCCTTACCCATTTCTCTTCCTCATGGATCAATCCGGATCCGTTTTGGAGTTTTTTTGTTTCCTAAACCAAAATTAGGTGACGACTCCCAATACCCAAAAAATCCCCCAAATTTTCAGTCTGTTAGCTTTTACAATTTAATAAAAAGGGTTGATGCGATTTCAATGATTTAATTTTTTGTTGGGTTGAGGAGAACCCATAATGTAATTATTTTTGGGTTGTGAGGAACCTTGTGTTGTATAAGTTTTATTGTGAATGAATGTAAGAATCAGATGTCTATAGTTTTTTATAAGTACTAGGTTGGGTGATCTCGAGATATTTATAAAGGTCTAGTCGGGGAGAACCGCATATTTATAAATTTATTTTAAAGCTAAGAAAGGTTTCATTATGTATAAGTACATGGAAAGAAATATCAAAGGAGTCCAATTTATGTGATCATTCTAGAAGAATACGGAGTTGTTGAAAACAATTTGAGGGAAGGTGGAAGACCTCCCGACTAGTTGTAAACTTGGACAAGATCGATTAAAAAAACGTAAATGATTACACGAAGGTGCCCACGTGGGTATTTCTAGTGAACGTAATCAATCATTGGGTATAATAGAGGGCGTAATCGACCATAATATTGAACATGGTCATATTGAGGAGTAGTGGGTGACTACTCTAATATGAAAGATTTGACGTGATTGGTCCAAAGTAAGATGGGTGTGACTGTCCCAAAAGGATGGTTTTGAGTACGCTTTAGGATAAATCCACATATGTGTTATTATTATTTTTCTTTAAAAAAATTTATTTGGAATTAAAATTGAGAAAATGATTTATGATTCAAATGAAATTTATTTATTTATATTGCAATGTAGAGGGGTGTATGAGTGTAGAGCACAATGGGATTCATATGATAAGCCTAATAGGCAAGATGAAGACAACTGTCCCCGTGATTTTTGGGAGGTTTAAAGTAGTCGACTGTTAACCTCTATGAATCGACAACTCTTTATAAGTTGTATAAGAAAAAATTATATGCCAAGTTTAACAAATATGAATTTTGATTACATGAAGTAAAATTTCTTTGACACGTTGTATATAAGGATGGAATCTCTATAGATTAGTGAAAAAAATAAATTCTAACTAATTAGAAATGACCCACTATAGTAACGGAGGTGCGGAGTTTTCTAGTCTGGTAGGATATTATTGATGGGTTGTTGAGGGATTTTCGAAGATTAGAGCATCATTGACCAAGTTGACACATAAAAGAGCTAGTATTGGTGGACGGATCAATGTGAACTTCGATAGTAAGAATACCCACATCAAGAGAAGAATATGTGATATATTTTGACACCTCTCATGTTGGTTAGGTTGTGTTTTGATGAAGAAAATTCAAATAATTGCATATACCTCCAGAAAATAAAAGATTTACAAGAAGAATTATCTTATTCATCATTTGGAGTTGGCTATAATAATTAATGCACTAAACGTGTGGAGGCACTATCTCTATGAAGAAAAATTTGAAGTATATTTGGATCACAAAAGTCTCAAATATCTATTTGATAAAAAAGAGTTAAACATGAGATAGTGAATATGAGGAAATATCTAAAAGATTTTGATTTTACATTGCATTATCACCCAGGGAAGGCTAATTAGTAGCAGATGCTTTCAATAAAAGGAAGGAACGGGTGTTTGCTCATCTTAAAGTTGAGGAATGGAAAATGCTTGATATGATTAATGAACATATTTTCGAGACCCCACAAGAGAACATTGACCAAAGGATTTGCATTGCAAATATGACGATACACAATCAAAAATTATTCATGAGATTGTTGAAATGCAATAAAATGATGAAAAGATGAAAGAATACTGAAAGTGTGCAGTGGAAGATGACACGCCAGATGGATGGTAGGTACATAAGGATGGCAGTCTTCATTATAGAGGAAGGTTATGGATACCACATGACGAGTCATTAGGAAATGACATTCTAGAACAAGTACATCAGCTGCGATATACTATACACCCAAGAAGGACTAAAATGTACCGAGATTTGAAAAGAAATATCTAGTGGCCAGGAATGAAACCCAGTATTATTAAGTGTGTGAGTCAATGTATGACTTGTCAACAAGTGAAGGTAAAACATCGAAAACCAGCTGGATTGTTACAATCTTCCCATACCGAAATGGAAATGGGAACATATAAAATTGATTTTATAATTGGTTTACAAAATACTAGTGAAGGATTGGATTTGGTATGGGTGGTTGTAGATAGACTTACTAAGTCTGTCCACTTCATCTTGGTGATGACCACGTATTCATTAGATAAACTTAGCTAACTATAAGTTGGAGAAATTATCTAGTTGCATGGCATGCCTGTATCCATAGTTTTCGACAGGGATTCTTGATTTACTTATCGTTTTGGACAAGTTTTCAAACGTCTTGATCAAACTTACGACTCAACACCGCCTTCCATCCTTATAAGGACAAGCAATCTGAACGAGCGATTCATATACTATAAGATGTGTTAAGAGCTAGTGTGTTTGACTTTTGGGGAAGTTGGAAGAAGCATCAAATGCTCATTGAATTCGCTTACCATACCAGTTATCAAGCAAGTATTGGAATGACACCATTTGAAGCTTTATACGGAAGACCTTTTAGATCCCCAGTGTGTTGGTCTGAGGTAGGATACAATGCCATACTAGGACTAGAGATAATAGCTCAGACCACGAAGCTAGTTAAGAAATTACAAGAGCCATTATGTGCAGCACAAAGTCGGCAAATAAGTTACGTGGATGTCGAAGAATGCAATTATATTTTCAAAAATGAGAGTAAGCATTCCCCAAAATCTCACCTCGAAAAGGAATCATCCAATTCAAAATCAAGGGCATGAAAATATCGAGCTTCATACCATGTCTAGTGATAATGTGACTATTTATTCTAAGTCATTCACCTATCCTCGATTTTTGCACTTATGTCTCTAAAATGAATTTAATGAAAATATACTTAAAATTTAAACATTCATTTCGTGATATCATTCAATGGTCCTAGTAGGCATTCATGGCATCTTATGACATTCAAAGCATTCAAGTGTAAGTTGCGGAATCATAAAACATGTACGAGACATAAGATTTATAATGATTCGGCAATGTACTTACATTCATTCTCATGAAAAGTCTCTAGTTTGCAATGCAATCGTTATTCACTTAGAATCTAAACATTTATGACATGTCATACATAGCATAATATTTATTCATAGCATGCATTCATCTAAGTGTAAATTAATAGAGGTATTTTCACAAACGTGAGACAAACATTTTATAGTGGTTCGGCAACGTGCCTACATCCACTCCCAAGGTTCCTACCTAGGAGATTACTGTTCACTATCAAAGAGGTTTATGGTTCACCTCAAACCTTTTACATAGAATTTTTATACCTAGGCTAAATTCTAGAACCTTAAGATCAAGAGAAACACATCCTCTTGAAATTGTGAATTTTATTCATTCGAAATTCACGAACCTCTTCTTTTGTCATGAGTCCTAGACTCTAACAAGAGCTTGGATTTTTATAGGCTGAATCATGTAACCTCATACATAGATTCGAAAATAGAAAATCAAAATAACAAGGACTCACTCAACTCTTAATGTTTGCCAATGGGGATCTTGAGTTTTTCAAGTCCTTGAGCTCACAAATGCGTCTCGACGATTGGATCTTCCAATCAAGCTTTTGAGTTCAGCTCCTTGTGATCATTCCTTCCATTTTCTCCCTTTGTCCTTGCTCCATTAATATACCAATGTGTATGCAAGATGAGGCTTGATGGCTGGAATGGGATCAAATGAAAAGTCTAATAAGATTGAAGGAGTTCACCTAAGTTAAACACTCATTAGAGTAGAGAAGACTCTCTAACTGTAGAAAGGGGAAAGCTCAAGTTATTTTGGACTTGATCCAACCCACAAATGAACTCAAGAGGTGAGTTTTAAAAGCATTTGAAAAACAAAAAATACATATCAGTGGCACCGGTGATCATATTTTCAATTTTTCGGACTGTTACTGTACTCACCTAACGATCTCGGGTGATAGCCCGATGCCTCTGGTAGAAAATGGCACTTGCTGCCGGGCCCCTGGTGAACAATCCGGTGGCACCGGGTAAATTACCAAAATATCTTTTTTGGTTTATTTTGATCATATCTTGTTCCTAGAAGTTCCGATGAGCAAACCATTTGGGGATTTTGTAGATCTTACTAAATAGAAGGTCAAAAAACTTTCGTCAAAGTGATTAAAATTTTAAAAATACCCTTTTAGCCATTTTGGGTCAAATCAAGCTCTCGGGAAGTTCAATGATTAAACGATTCGAGAATTTAATAGACATTACTTATATAAGATCCCCAAACATCCCTTATACTCACCAAAGGTGGGTGATGATCTAAGGGTGGTTAAATTATCAAAATACCCTTTATGACCATTTAGAGCTCCCAAAAGCTTCGATGAATCCATGGTCGAGGTATTTACCAGTATGAGTTGTCCTAACAATCATTTATGTGTTGGGGAATGGTCTAGGTACTCTAATTACCTTTTAGATTTTATGCACACATATTATGAATGTTTTGTTGATATGCTTGAGGTTGAGTGACTTTACTAGGGTCTTCACATGTATTCAATTGTAAATTGGTCTGACACACAACCTAAGTCTCGGGATTGACAAAATATGGAACTAGCAATCTCCCCATTTATCAATTACGAGACAAAACTTAATCTAGACTAAATATATTGGAAAATATTCCTAGAATGACCAACACACTTACACCCGATTAGAATCTTACCAAAGTGTTTAAAAATAAAAACTAAGATTGCTCCCCCTTAGGTACTGCTTCCTTTGCTCCCCCAGAATGGTTTACTTGTAAGATTCAACTAGAACAGTACACACGGGTGGAAACAATATTCTCCCCCCTTTTTGTCTGTATTTGACAAATGGCGTAACCAACCCGATGTCAACATAATATATATCAATAAGCATATGGGATAAATAAGCATGCAAGTAATACATATGACTATAAAAGCAAGATGCATAGCCAAAATGAAACAGAGACATGCAATAAATTTTATAACTATAAAGTATAAGCATGGCATGATAAATAACATATAAAGATATTACTCAATGACTCATGGTCGTAACATGCAAACGTGTGCAAAACAATATGCCAATGAATACTCAAACGTACACATGACAGTTGTAAAAGATTTAACTATAAAGAACAACTCTATGAAAAATAAAGACCAAAACGATTTTACCATTGAAACATTAGCATAACATGCTAGCAAGCTAGTAAAGATATACAAATAAGAACTAAGCAATTATAGCATGACGTATGAAGAACTTAAACTCTAAAATAGAGTACATTCACACGATACACTTTAACAACACATGAATTATGCCACGTAATCACGTTTGACCATTATGTTCACCAAATGATTTAAATATGAGAAATATATGAAGAAGAATCAAGTTAGGGAGTTCAAGAGGTGAACAAAGCACATGAGAAAAAAAGGAAAAAAATTTCTCTCTTGTCATGTTGCTGCCAAGCGCCATTGAATGAAAAATAATTTTGGCAACAATAATTTTGAATTTTTTTAATGATTTAAATATTTTGGAGATGCCAAAAATGAATTTTTTTTCACCCTAACTCTCTCTCAAAAAGCCTTGAAAACTTTTTAAAGATCGTGCCAATTTGCAAAATTTTTGAAAATCCAAAAGGGATAAAACTTATTAAAAATGAGCAAAAAAATTTGAGTGAACCTTAGGATGGAACTTAGATGGGATCCATAAGCCCAAATATACAAATAAAATTAAGTTCCATAGTCACTCAAGTTTCGGTGAAGTTAGCCACCATGGTGAAACTTTTCATCAAAAGAGGTCATAACATCATGTTTGACTATAAAACTATTGAATGAGTCTTATTACTCAAAATTTGTGGATATTGGCTCAAATTTGGTGGACCAATGAAGTTCAGTGATGCACACAAGCATCCCGTAAATTTGTGATCGAGAGCACAAAGGCTTTAAATTTCTCAACTATACCAATTAAAGCACCAACAAAGATTTTCACACAAGATGTGCAAATTTTGTACAAAAAATCGAAAGTCAAAAATTGTCCAACGTATACATTTACTTGGGCAACTTGTTGACAAGAAGTAGTGAGGCACCATCATCCATAAATTGACTCATTCTAAAAATAGTGAGGATACAAGTATCCAAATTTACCAATAAATAACTTGCTCTTCTAATAAGACAGATATCTAGATGATGTGGCCACACTAACTCGAACAACATTTAAATTTGTAAAAAGAAAAATTCAAGTAAGTGAGGTCTTAACCTTAGATTTTTCTAAAAAGCATAAAGTAATGGATCAAAAACTCAAATTTATCAATTAAGACCAATTTGTGAGTTTTTGGATTTAAGAGTAAACGTCTTCAACTGTTGTGTAATTTACATATCAATGTGAGGATTTCCAAAGATTTGACTGGGTAATTATTATTAACTATTGGTGGATTTTTCGATACAAGTGATGGGGACGACGACGAGGAAGGTAGGAAATATTTTCTTTTCAATGTCGTCGAATCAATTAAATCTATGTCATTTGTTGGTTGATTGTTAACCACAACATTTTTGAATCTTTCAATGGAGTAGGTTATCTAATTGATGACTCGATAAAGGGGACTATGAATATACCAACAATAGCCTCATCAATTCTCCAGTCAACCTTTCTCAAGTTTTCATGGTCTTTGAAGAGTATAACATTTGTTGTTAAAGACCTTAAAATACATAATACTATACGATAAGTTGTTCCATAGATCATAGGTTGTCAATTTATCCTGCTTTAGAATACACACAAGAATAAGGTATCAGGTAGCGTCTATAATCATGCCTCCAATTTTACTATGAAACATAACTAGCCACCATTTCCTATAGAACAAAGTCGATCCTCTCAACACCTCCATAATGCTAAAAGATTTTTAGAGTTGAGAATTTATGTCGGATCTTGTGATTGTCACAAAATTCAGTGAATTGACTATTCTTAAACTCTCCACCATTATTGCTTTAGATCCGTCCAACAACAGACTCCAGTTTTGTTTGAAATTACTTAACGACGTCCATGAATCCATCAAATGTATCCAATTTTTCCTTCAAGAAAAAAATCAAATAGAATCTGAAGTGATCATTTACCACTAATAGAAAATACATCTTACCTCTTAAAATTTGAACTCTTGTGGAATCCACAAGATCCATATGAAGTAATGTTATAGGATTTGAGATAACTTAGGTGTTTATCTTTTTGTGGGTATTACGAACTTGTTTACCAATATGACACTTCCCACAAATATTTCTAGCTTTACTACCCAGCTTGGGCAACCCTCTGGCTATTTCTTTTTTATGCATTTTGAGACAAGTTCTTGTAGTGAACATGGTCAAGATGTTGAAGCCACAACTGGACCTCATCAACTTGAGCCACATTACTCGCACATAGAATGATGGTTTTTCTAGTGTCTTTGATAATATAATAGTCATTGGATATGTGGAGACCTCTCATAATCAATTTCTCATTAATATCTAAGACCTCACATACCTTATGGTTGAAACTCATCGATTGTTCTCTATCTCACATTTAAGATATGTTGAGGAGATTATATTTCAAATCATTCACAAAGAAGACAATTTCAGGCATCCTCAATTCACTGACCATGCCGCACCTAACAATCTTAACTATACAACTATCACCAAAGGTGATAGAGCCTCCATTAAACTCTACCAAGTGACTGAACTAGCTTTGGTCACTGGTCTTGTGTGTGGAGTGCACTATCCAAATACAATTGTGTAAAATTTCTTATCTTAGGAAGGGTGTGAATCTCGAAGTATTGGTTATCCCTAGATTTAATTTTTAGTTAAAAATATATTTTCCTATTAAGCTCATATTTCTCCTTCCTTGGTGACTCTTAAGTGGGAGACCCTAGTGTTCTTAGGTGATTCTGAAGGTGGTATCATCTTCAAATTCTTTCATACATCTTGATTATTTTCACTTGATTTGAAAGACTTTTAGGCTTTTAGATTTAGGAAAGAAACCTAATTAAATCAGTCCCTCACAATATAATCCAGTATAGGAGGTGAAGAATTCCTCAATTCCTTGGACTTGGAGGGTTCTTCGTTCTTCAAAGATGGTTCAATTTTCTATAAAGGAGCCTATCTTATCCCATGCAACTTTTTCTCTACTATTGAGGATTTACTAATAAAAATTATGGTGGTTCTAGAATAAATGATCTTATGTTTGAATTATACAAATTTCATGTGACGAAGTTCACCACAGAAGTTTTAGGTTGATCACATTCTTAGAGTATTTATTTGAGAAGAAAAATCTTCAGAATTGGCGACCTTCTTAGAATCCTTCTTGAGATCTGAAGTGTCTCCAGAAGTGATTACTTTTTGGGAGTTTGAAAAGTCTCTAGAAACAAACACTGTGGGAATGGAAGGCAATATAGAATTATACCTATCATAGCCCAGACATCCCTTATCCCCAAATGGTTTTCCTATAGCCAATATATTTTCATGTTTCTCACTATCTTGGGTATAATTACGCTCAAATATAGTATAATATGACTCTAACTCAAAGATAACATGTAATACTCTGGATTTTCAACTCGTATCTCGAAGAAGTCAAATGGTGATATTTCGAGGAAAATGCCAAAGAAGGAAATTAGAGTAAAACACTCGAATATTGTTCCAATCATTTTTAACGAAAACCAACTCTGCCATTAGGTTCAAAATGATTGAAATATATACTTTAGCCTGTAAGCAAGTTCGAATTCGAGTTCGGATAAAAAAGTTATAAAATCTTCGAATATCTCGTTAAGTGGGATTCAAAACAGTGAATTTTTGATACAGGAAGAATCAGAAAATTTTAACTATATCATGAGGTCCGCAATGAAAAATTATTCGACATGGAGTACTCATATGTCAATTTTCGAGTTCAAAATGGTCAAGATTTTGTCAAAAATGTAAACGAAGGAAAATACAAAAATGCCCTCAACTTTTATTATAAAAAGAATCAACTCATTTCTTTTATTTACTTTCTACTCTCCAACTCACAAAAGATCAGTCCATTCTCCAAACCTACTTCCCATCAAAATCTATCGTAAGCGAGTCCGAGTTGAACCTCAACGAAGAAGGCAAAGTCGTCGGCGTTGTCGAGCTCCATGTGCTCACCCCATTTAACCTCTATTTCATTTTCGTTCTCTTGGTCTCCCACAAAAATCAGTAAGTGGGTTTGTTTATAACCACTTGGAGCCTCATCCAAATCCTAGGAGAGTCATTGTTGGTCATTAGAAAGGGGAAGAACACTTCCATCGAGGGTTTTGCAACCAAACCGATTCGTTTGGTATTCAAGTTCCACCAAATTCGATGTTTCGGACCGTCACTCCTTCATTTTCAAGCTAACTTATCGTGTCCAACAACCACAAGAGTAAGGGACTCTCGATTCTTATTAATAACTATAGATTTCAAAAAATTACATTTATGGATGTTTCGAAACTTGTGTATGTTTTAAATTCATAGAATGTTACTTAAATTATTTCAAATTCATGCTAGAAATCATTATGTTTAATGTGTTTTATCGTAATTTAAATATTTAATTCATGGGTGGGTTATTAGAATCGAAAACGTGCAAAAAATGAAGAAAAAATAAAAAAATTACGAAATTCCAACGTTCTGACGGTGCCACCGTGCACTATTCACGGTGCCACCATACACTATTCATGGTGCTACCATGAAACTCAAAAAGTGCTCAAATTTTTTTTATTATATTTTTTTGGATTTCTCGTGCTTTTAACATGCCAAACGACTACTTATGGCCCCCGTAACTCCTTTAAACGAAGCAGGAAAAAAATAAATAAATTTTCATCACGATGGGAATGCTTTAAGTATTCGTGTGATATCTTTTGCGTTTCTTTGAATTAGGTTACAAAACTACATGAATCTTCTTATGTTGTCGAGGGCCTTCATTTATGAAAATTTATTTTCAATTTCGATAACTTTGAAAAATCGAGTTTTCGACACTTAGCCATATTTTCATCAGTTTTTCTAATTTTGACAGTTTGCCTTCGCATACCTGCTGGGGCCTCGTTTGAATAAACCTTGATGATTTTCGATGAAAAGATCAAAAATGACTTTGAAAGATTGAAAAAGCATGGTTTGATTTGAAAAGACGAAAAGTGAGAATATCGAAAGAATGAAAAAATGGATGAATCGGTAAAATATCAAAGTCACATTCGAGGGTGATGTCTACATTTTACATTGTATGTTGTATGTAAGTTGGTGAAAGGATATCCAGGTTATTAATGAAAGGGTTGCTTGTTTATTTAAATTTATGTTGGCGCAGAGGCTTCGAGTACTGTTGTTTATTTTAAGCCGGGTGGCCACAGTTGTATGGTAGGAACTGGATATCCATTCTAAATCCTATTCTATTAATTTCTCTTTTGTTTTAAATGGAAAATAAATATATATATGTAGCTATTTTGTGAGCTGTTAAAGGGTCTGTGAATGCTTGAAGGGATAGTGCGTCATATCATCCGGAGGGATGTACTATCCTGGGATGTACGGTAGGGACCACCAAGCTCATATGTGGTATGGGACGCGTGAGAGTGGAGTCACAACTGGAATCTGGGTCCATTCCTTTCTTATCTTTACCAGTGAACGTGTATTGTAAATGTAGTCATATACGAGTGGAGTGTTATTTTGAGAATCACATGCACGCTTGATAGGCATAGACGAAAATAATTAGTCAGTGATTACTAACAATCTAGTAGTAGTCGAACGTTCTGATACATTGAAAAGAGACCCATTACTTACGGTCACGTCAAACGGCCAGCCTGAGCCGGATAAATGGTCTTGTAAGCGTGGTAAACAGCAACCAACCACAAAATCAGGAACTACGATGTTATTGAGGAATATCATGTCCCGACTGGGAGCGATCCAGTCGTGAATCCCAACTCTTTAATTCCAATACTCCATCAATTGTACTATGTATCTGTTGTTATATTTCGAAGTATAAACTGAAAAGCATGTCTACTATTTCGATGTTGTCAACTATATTTGCATAAGATGAAAAATGTATAGTAAGTACTGATGATTGATGTTATGTAAACTTTTAAACTGTTTAGCTGCTCATCCCTGGCTATATGTACCAGTTAATCGTATTTTCTCTTGTAAAACTTTGCATATGTTAAACTGTTCAGCATGCTTACTCGACCATGTTTAGGGGAGGTTATTAGTAGGAATTGGTTGTGGACTTACTGGGTAACCAACGTTACATACCCTTTCCTTCCTATTTTTTTTTAGTTTCAACACTTGCAGTTACTGAGACAGGCACAGAGTTGTTAAGTGAAGAGTATCTGATCGATCAGATCGACGATCAGAGTCTATTGCTTGGTGAGCACTAGGGCTACACCCCTTAGTGATGTCAGTTTCGTCCAAGATGTATGTAGATTTTGGAGTGAGTGTTAGGTTTGTATTAGAGTAAGAGTACTTTGGAAATCTTGTATATTATTAAACTTCTGCACTCTGATATACTTATGTATTAGATTTTTTCAGTCTTCCGTTGTTATTTTTGTGTTGCCTTTATATATGGTCAGAATTTGTGGTATATTAGATTACGATGTTTTCGAGTTCCGTGGAAGACTAACATAAACAGAGAGAGCCATGCCCAAATTTCGAGGTGCCACCTAGTACCTTGGGATTTGGCCTTGGGATTTGTGTTAGTGTTTGGCGGGGCGTCACATAACAAATTATAAGATTTTATTCTTATCTTATAGATTTACCAATTCAGTATTTTGATGAGATATGGTTGAGCTTTCCATATTGACATGAGTATTCAAATATTGAGATTTAGTGATCAAATCATTTCTCTCTCTAAAACAACTATTGTAGGCTAGAATCTCTTTATAGGGATGTTTCAAGTTTAACTTTCAAGTTTTATAACTCAATCCCTAAGGGACATTTTTCTACAACTGCTTATTCTAGGAGAACCATTAATTTCTCAATTTCTATCTTTTCTTGACCATTCTTCTAAATCATTACAATATGAATTACAAACAATTGATCAAAGACAGATTGGAGCTCCAAGACATTTTGAATACCTTCCTCGTTCTTATCATCAGAAAAGGAGGCTACTTGAGGAGAAGATTGATTAACCAATATATTGTCATTCCCAATTTCATTTACAAAAGGGATGGAGACCGTGGTGGATGCATATGCATCCCAAAGGTGTTATAGTCTTCAAAATTTGAAGAAACTTGTTTCTCACCTTCAATTTCATCCGAGTCATCCCACGTGACTTTTGCATCCAGTTTTTCCCTTGCACCTAGATTTTTGGAAATCATTTATTCTAGGCTTCGAAGGACAAGTTATGGGAAAATGGTCAATACCTCCATAGTTATAACTTTTAATATCATCCTTTGACATATAAAAAGGTTTACAAATAGGTCACCTTTTGTTTTCAGGATTACTCATTTTACTAAAGTTATGTGATCCTCTCTTCTTATATACTATCTTATAATTTTTCCCATCAAAGTCATATCCTCAACATGTAGATCACTCTCACTATTTTTCTCAAAGATAGTTTACTATAAATTTGGGAGGAGGAATGAGATGACATGTGATTTACCTATTTAGAAATTGCTTTGAAGAAGAAAATCATGACCACCATAGATGGAGCTCAATCATGGTGAGCACTCCAATGAGTTTTTCAACACATTATTTCACATCTCGGAACTATAATCAAGGCTGCAAAAGAAGTGAACCTATTAGGAAGCAACCTAAGAATTTTCGTGCAAATTCTTCCTTCTGGAACAAGTTCTTCTAGAAAGTACATGGAAATACAAACATCTATAAATTTTTCATAAAACCCTCAGAAACATACTTGTTTTATTCCATCCTATTATTCTCAAAATAATTTGTTAATATTTGAAGTTTGAATATTTGACAACATAAGTTTCTAAGGTAAGTTAAACTTACTTAGCCGATCATCACTAGCATATTCATATGAATTCATCATGTGATATGACCGTATGACTAGTGTTTAAAGTTTTCATGTTACTGAAACTTTTGGTCTTCAATTGTTCGGGTGGCTCATACCTTTCTTTTACCAAGTTTCATACATCATAGCTCAAAGGAATTGATGTAAATCATCGTCCTAAGTTACCAATAAGCATACTTGAGCTAATGAATAAATGGAGGTCTAGAGAATGACCATTGTCAAACTTAGACATGGTTCAAAGTTTTGGGATCAACTCTAGGATGTTAAGCCTATCAAGAGTAACCCTCTCTAATATCAATTGAAAATATTAAATTTCGTACCGTGTCTAGTCCTAGAGGGGGTGAACAGGATAATTATTTTTTTTTTTCAATTTATCCAATTTTAACTTAGATTGATAATGTACTATTTATTTTAAGTTATTCACCTATCCTCGATTTTGCATTTTTGTCTCTAAAATTTATTTAATGAAAATACACTTAGAATTTAAACATTCATTCGTCATGTTATTAAATGGTTTATTCATATAAGATTTACCAATTTGGCATCCATGGCATTGTATAACATTCAAAGTATTCAAGTGTAAATTGCGGAGTCATAAAACATGCATGGCAATGTGCCTACATCCATTCTCATGACAAATCTCTAGTTTGGAATATAATCATTATTCACTTACAATTTAAATATTTATGGCATGTAATACATAGCATAATATTCATAGCATGCATTCATCTAAATGAATCTTAGGAATCATCCGAGAAGACTTTTATTTTTTCCTTCAATATTCTCTCTTGTCGATAATGCAAAAAAATTAAAAATTTAATCCATCTTAGAATCATAACAATCTTGACGTCTTTGAATTGAAATCAGTAAAGGGAATTTGGATAAGATATTTGATAAGTGTTTCGAAACACTGAATTATACGCACATTTCCTAGACATTTATCTTGATTTTTATCCTTATTTCTCCGTATTAAGGTAATAATCATGATAAGCCTCAAAACACCATGTTGCATGCTAATTAGGCTTAATTTTACATAAATAAATTTATTTACTTGATAAATCTAATTAAGTGTGTTTCTTGTGACGAAAATCAACATTTTGGAATCAAAATCTCTAGTCAAAAGCATTTGGACCTACTTTGGAATGCCCTAATCCTTAACTCATGTTCTCCTCTTTTGTCTTTTTGTGCAAAGAAATATGGAAGCTACTTTTGGACTCTTCTACACATATTTTTCTCTATAAATAGAGCCTCAATCTCTAGAGAAAGGGTCTCTCTTGATTATCTTATCTAAGACTCCTTTAATCTAAGGCTTTTAGCCTCTTCTCTTATATTTTTTTATTTTTATCTTCTAGTTATTTTTTTTTTGGCTAAATAATTTTGTATGAAGTAGAAGAAGAATAATTTATAAGTTTCTCCATGAAATGAAGAGAAATTCTTTCATCTCTTATCTTCCCTCTCTTGCAATGACATTAAGCCAAGCTCTCCTCCATTGGAGAGTGGAAAAGCCTATAGCAAGTTCTTGTTTGTTTCTAGTTTCATGTCTTTCGTTTATCTAAAAAGCTTATGAGTTCTCTTTAAGATTTCTTGCACCTTTTATTCTTAATATAGATATTTATGCTTAGATTAGATCAAGATAAAGTATGTTTAAATTAGATAATTGATAGTAGGAAGTTTTGAAGGAATTCTACTTTGTTTATATTCTCTCATTTGATTTCATTTGCTAAACTTTTCGATCTAAGGAGCTAACACCAAGCATTTATGATTAAGTTATAAAAAGGCTAGAGACTAAGAATTACTCATCAATATATTTTAGGTAGATCCACCTCCAATGGTGCTTTAATTTCATAAGTTTACTTGATTTTAACATTATTTACTTTAATTCATTTTCTAGCAATTTTAAATTTTCTTATAAGTTCAAAAATACAAAGAAAAACAGCTGTAATTCCTTTTAGTTAATTTGAATTTTATACTCTTAGCCTAATTTTACTTCTCATTTCTCTTGGGTTCGATCCCCTACTGCCCCATAAGTGAGGTAAAAGTAAGATTAATATTAACTCCGATGGGAAGAACAACGATAGTCCCATCAGAATTTTGGCACCGCTGCCGGGGAAAGGTAAAGGTAGTAGTGGTAAGTTTTGATTTAAAATTTATTTATTTCATTTTTATTTTTTTTTTATGTTTTTTCCTTTTGTTTCTTTCTATAAGTTCAAGTGTTCTTGAGGGTTTACGAGAGAAGAAAAAACAAAAAATAAATTAAAAAAAAAAGTCATTCCCATTTTTTTATTCTAGACAACAGATCTTTACTTGACTGTAACTTTCTGTTCCGATCTCCGATTAACTATTATAGTATATAGATTTGGGGTAGAAATTTTTTTTATACAATGTGACATAGTCAGCAAGATTTTGGTAAGTCAGAATCTATTTTTGAGTTCGTTTACTATCATTTCTACTAACATTTCTGTTTTGCTCCTTGTAGGTGCATATTTTTTTCTTCTTTTCTTTTAATTTCCTTTAATATTTAGTTAGGTTTATTTTTCTATTTTACAAACTCTTGTATAAGATTCCTTATAATTTTTTTAATTATCCAAGAAGGCTTGGATTGTAATAGACTAAGGAAGGACGACGGGTGGACAATATCGTCACGACTCCTTAGGTTAGCACACCAAAATTGAAATTAGTGGCCTAAGTCGACTCAAACCGTCTTCACCCCGTCTAGCAAGGGAGGTAATCCCAAAACACCCACGCCTCTCTATACTAGTGGGTTACTCCTTGCCTTTGTGTGTTATTTTTTCAATTTGAACACACGTGGAATAGTTAATTAAGTAGTAAAGAACACCCCTCTCCTAGGGATAACATGATAAGATAAGGATTGGAAGTCATTACCAATTCCTTACTCTAATTAGGATAATCAACTCACTGGTCATCCAATCAAATTAAATAAAATCAATTAGACTTAACTATAGCGCTCACGAGCTCAATAGGAGAAATTTCGCTTCAAGTTGTGCCAATTGCATTTCTTGGTCATCTTTTGTATCAGTAAGATCATGCCCTTTTAGGGGATAGACTCAATCTATTCAAGAAAGAAAGGTGATTTAAGAGTGCCATTTTTTATTCATTGTTAGCCATCTCTGATCTGGAGATCCGAATGATTCAAAATAGACTTCATAGAACCGAGTTGGAAGGCTAGTTGCGTTATTTCTACCTAGTTGGGAGCTGTCTAGCTTTAGGCAACCTTTCTAGGTCCAATCTTTTCTTTTCATGATTGTTGGATCGATTGTGTGACTTGCATGCTTGGTAGACGTTCACAGAACAATGTGTTAGAACCATTTGATCCTAACATCGAATGTACCATTAGTAGGATACGCAAAACACCATCAGTAGTTATGATGGACGAACGAGAGTGAACTCTCAATGAGTTCTTCGCTCTAGCCTCCGCATCTCCTCCTATATGTATTGTGTTACCATTGAATAATGCACATCAGTTTGAAATTAGGGCTGTCACCATCCATATGCTCCCTAAGTTTCACCGTTTAGAGCATGAACAACCTTATACCCACCTTAATCGATTCTTGACTATATGTCAAGCTTTTAGAAATCTGAATCTAGATGAGGAGAGTATCAAGCTTATTCTATTCCCGTTATCCTTAGAAGACCACGCAGCTGCGTGGTTGAACTCCCTAACACAAAATTTCATAGCTACCTGGGATGTTCTATCCAAGAAATTTATGGCCAAATTCTACCCCGTAGTCAAAACTGAGAAAATGAAGGACTCCATTAGAAATTTTAGAGCCCGTCCTGATAATGAATTTTCCCAAACTTAGGAAAGATTCAATGATTTATTGGTCAAGTGCCCACACCATGTTATTGAAAAAGTACAGTTGGTGCAAAGTTTTTATAGAGGATTAACAATGAATCAACGTACCTTAGTCGAGTCAATGCATAAGGGTCAGTTCATGAACCCGACTACCAATCAAGCGTACGATTTCCTCGTAGAGTTAGCCAAGAGAACTCAAAATTAGAGCACTAACTAGGAAGAGTTTGATAGAGACGATCCAGTTAGGAAAACAGGCATGTATGAGATGAAAGCAGACCCAGATCTAAAAAATGTCATGTCTAGTCTAGTGAGTAAGATAAACAATTTCATGAAGAAGTTAGATGCCTTTACCATCTTAGCATTTAAACCTCACTTAGACCCTCGTACAGTTTTGTAAGTAACTATCAAACTGAGTTCTTTGTGCGTCACATGCGATGGCAACAACTATTTGGTCGAGTGTTGTCCCAACTTACCTCAAATCAAAGATGAACAAGCAAATGCGATTAATGGCTATAGTACTTTTAGAAAGTAAACTCCGAACTCTTTTAGCCAAACGTATCACCCAGATAATAGGTTTCATCGTAATTTCTCGTACAGACAGAACGAACCTATTCAATCTAGTGGTCCGTCAGGTTATAATAGGAGTTTTTCTAGGCAATCTGGTTCTTCTACAAACCAAGCCATTGGTCCTTAAGTTCCTTATCAACCTCAACAATCTATAGATTGTAGAGCCATCATACTAGATCCCATGACCAATTACCAGTAGCCTGCCCAACAACAGTCATCCGTAGAATTTATGATTGTCGAGTTGATAAGACAACAACAACAGTTCATCCAAACTCAACAACATATCCATCAAAATAAAACTCAGATTAACTAGATCACTGTACAATCCATAGCTAAGATGGAAATTCAGTCGGGGCAGTTAACTCTCTCCTTAAGTGACAGAGAGAAAAGGTCAATTTCCTAGTCAGATTATCCCTAATCCTAGAGTCAATATTTGATTCCAAACGGATTGAAAGGTCAATACGAAGTAAGAAACCATTCTAGAGCTCCACAAGACTCAGTCCAGGCTATCCACACCTTGGTTTAGGAAAGAAGGTGGACAACAAGGTCCAACCTAGTGACTAGGGAGAAAAAGTCCTAAAGAAGGACAGAGTTCAAAAAGAAGTCATAGAGTCTTCAAAAGAGAATGAGAAAGATTTGAAAAATTCTCCCATCATTTTGCCAATTCCAAAAGCTCCATTTTCCAATCGCCTTAGAAACTCTAAAAAAAGTAAGCAGTTTGAGGGTGTCTTAGAAGTCTTTCAAAATGTGCATATCAATATCCTATTTTTAGATGCCATTAAGTACATACCTTCTTATGCGAAATTCCTAAACTATTTGACCACAGCTAAAAGGAAAACATCATTTCCTCGGGAAGTCATCATGAAAGCCCAAGCTTCATCGCTCATCCAAGAAATAATTACACCAAAATTTAAGGATCCTGGATGTCCAACAATTTCCATTTACATTGGAAATCAAGTGGTCGAAAAATGTCTCTTAGAATTAAGGACTAGTGTGAACCTTTTACCATATTCAGTTTATAAACAATTAGGTTTGGGGGTTTTGAAACTCATCGATATCACGTTGAGTCTAGCCGATAGGTCTATAAAAATTTCTAAGGGTATAGTTGAGGACGTGATAGTTAAAGTCAAATATTTCTATTTCCCTGTTGACTTTGTTGTCTTAGACATAGAACCAGTCATCAATTTGAAAAGTCATATTCTTATCATCTTATGACGTCCATTCTTAGCCACGTCTGACGTAGTCATTTGTTGTAGAAATGGGATTATGTCTTTAGCATTTGGGGATATGAAAGTGAAACTGAACATCTTTCACAATTTTCAAGGAATTGATGTAGATGATGGTATGGAGGAAGTGAACATGATAGATACGCTAGTCAATCAAACATATCAAGAGTTAGGGTACTCTGATCCCCTAACAAAATGTTTTGCTCACTTTGATCTTGACTTTAACGTAGAAGAGTCTATAAGCGAAGTCAATACTTTGCTTGAATCCATTCCACTCTTAGATTCTATGCGGTGGTACACAAAAGTAGAAAGTCTTCCTGTTTGTACATCCAATCTTGTTCCTTCCCATGTCGAGCCTCCAAAATTAGAACTCAAGTCTCTTCCAAAGACCTTAAGATATGCATTTCTTGGCAAAAATCAAACCTTGCCTATGATTATCTCCTTTCACCTCAATGAAGTCCAAGAAGGAAAGTTGTTAGGTGTATTAAAAGAACATCAAGAAGCTATTGGTTGGACCATATCTAACATCAAGAGAATTAGTCCATCTGTAGTGATGCACCATATTCGTTTAGAAGATTTCGCTAAACCTTCCTTAGAATCTCAGAGACGGCTAAATCCTATCATGAAAGACGTGGTTTGGATGAAAGTGATGAAATTACTAGATGCGAGTATTATCTATCCCATCTTTGACAGTCGTTGGGTGAGTACTATACAAGTAGTTCCTAAGAAGTATGGTATCACTGTGGTAGTGAACCAAGACAACAAATTAATCCTTACTCGAGTCCAAAATGGATGAAGAGTGTGTATCGATTATAGAAAACTCAACTCAATGACTCCTAAGGATCATTTTTCCTTACCTTTCATTGATCAAATGTTAGAACGTCTAGTAGGACATTCTTACTATTTCTTCTTAGATGGTTATTCCGGATACAACCAGATACCTGTTGGTCCAATCGATCAAGAGAAAATAACTTTCACCTGTTCCTTCGGAACTTTTGTGTATCATCGCATGCCTTTTGGATTGTGCAATGCACCCACTACTTTTCAGCTGTGCATGATGAGTATATTTTTTGACATGCTAGAAAGATATCTCGAAGTGTTCATGGATGATTTTTCAGTTTTTGGACCAAGTTTCGAGGAATGTCTCTATCACTTGACTTTGGTTATTGTATGATGCAAAGAGGTCAATCTAGTCCTCAAGTGGGAAAAATACCATTTTATGGTAACATCGAAGATTGTGCTAGGACACATTATTTCTGTTAAGAGGATTGAAGTAGAAAAGACAAAGGTAGGACTAATAAAAAAATTACCACCTTTTAAAATGATCAAAGAAATTAGGTCATTCCTAAGCCATGCGGGTTTCTATCATAGATTCATTAAAGATTTCGAAAAAATCTCGAAACCTTTACGTGAGCTATTGGGAAAGGATGTTCCTTTTGACTTTTCAGAGTCATGTCTCTCTGCATTCAACAAGCTCAAGTTCGAGTTAACCTCGATACCCATTATTCAACCTCCAAACTGGAGCATTCCATTCGAAGTTATGTCCGACACTTTGGATTATGTAATAGGCGCTATTTTGGGTCAGCGAATCGAAAAACAACCTCATATTATCCAATATGCTAGTAAAACCCTTAACGATGCTCAGCTTAACTACTCTACAACAGATAAGGAAATGCTAGCAGTGGTCTATGCCGTTGAAAAATTCCGCCCCTACCTTATAGGATCTAAAGTCGTGATCTACAAGAATTCGATCTCGAGATCTGAGACAAAAAGGGGATAGAAAATGTCGTAGCTGATCATTTGTCTAGGATAATTAATAAGCCATCCGAGGAATCCTTATCCATCTCTAAATCCTTTCTCGGTGAGCAACTTATGCAAATCTCTCAAGCCAACGCTTCATGGTATGCAGACATTGTCAACTACCTAGTTACAGGTCAATTTTCAATTGAAATGAATAGCTAAGAGAAACTCCGTCTTTTGTCAAAAATAAAATGGTATTTCTAGAAAGAGCCATACTTATTTATGTATTGTCCCGATCAAATCATTAGACATTGTATTCCAACCTGTGAGCAAGTTAATATCCTAGAGTTTTACCATAATCATGCCTACGAAGGGCACTTTAGTGGTAAGAAGACCGCTATGAAAATCTTACAATGCGGTTTTTTTTTGCCTAGTATTTTTCGTGATGCCCACGAGTTTAGCAAATCTTGTGATAAATGTTAGAGATTAGGAAAAATCTTCAAAAGAAATGAAATGCCTCAAAATCCCATCTTGATCATCGAAATTTTTGACATGTGGGGTATAAACTTCATGTGACCCTTTCCTATCTCCCAGGTTTACCAATACATCCTACTTGTCGTTGACTATGTGTCAAAATGGGTCGAAGCTATGGCACGTAGAAGTAACGATCACAAGATTGTGATAAAATTTATCAAGGAGACGATCTTTTCAAGATTCAATACTCCATGAGCTATCATAAGTGATGGTGGCTCACATTTTTACAAAAAGATCTTTGCTGCGTTGATGAAGAAATATCTCATAATGCATAAGGTTACACACCTTACCAACCACAAACAAGTGGGCAAGTGGAGATTTCTAACAGGAAAATAAAGATTATCTTAAAAAAAATAGTCAATCCTTCAAGGAAAGATTGGTCTTTGAGATTGAGTGATTCACTATGGGCCTATAGGACCATATTCAAGACACCCATAGGGATGTCTCCCTACCGATTAGTTTTTGTAAGGCATGTCATCTTCCTGTTGAACTCAAGCATCGTGCATATTGGGATATCAAGCACCTCAACTTTGATGTTGATAAAGTCGGTGAGAAGCGAAAGTTACAACTAGACGAGTTAGAAGAAATTAGAAATGACTTGTATGATTGTGCCGAATGGTACAAAGAGCGTACCAAATTCTTTCACGATAACCACTTTCTTAGGAGGAATTTCATTCCCAATCAAAGAGTTTTGTTGTATGATAACAGACTCCACCTTTTTTCAGAAAAACTCAAGTCTCGATGGATTGGCCCATATATTATCTAAATAGTTTACCCCCATGGTGTTGTTGAAGTCCTTAATCCTAAGGATGGATCCACTTTCAAAGTGAATAGCCAACGTTTCAAACATTTTCTCGAGTATGTTGCGCAGGAGGAAGTTCTTCTTCTCGATGATCCCGTCTATCAAAATTAATTAAGTTTTTGTCTGGTTAAAAACGTTAAACTTAGTGCTTTTGGGAGGCAACCCACGCGATTTAGGTGACATTGTGTTAAATATCAACAGGACTATAGGGTCTTTCTCAGGTGCTATCTAACCTACTTCATTTCATTTTGTCAATTTCAATTTTACCTTTGCATGTATATGTTAAAATATTGAAGACAATATAATGTTTAAGTTTGGGGGTGTATGGGTCAGATTTCCACTTATCATTTTCTTCTTTTATACCAAAAATTATAAAAATTTGAAAATTCTAAAAAGAAAATTGAAAAATATTTGCTTAGTGACTTTGTTGTATTTTGCTCAAAATCTTAGCTTGTACTTTTAAGCACTTAGTTAAAATTATTTAATCAGTCTTTCATAGGAAGCTATGATTTGGAGTCCCCATTTGTGTTTCTCTTAAGCAAAAGTTAGAGCAAAGTTACATTTTGGTTTATAGTCACTTCCAATAAGGTTACGAAGATTCTAGATTGTATTAAGAGAGTTTGTTACCTTCTTTCTATCAAGAATATAAGGAAAAATTGGGTTTGATGAACTTTGACTTCCTTATTCAATTGGTTGGCTGATTAGAAGAAAAACTGAACTGGGTTGCATACACATTGTACACCAACCATGGAATTAGACTGGGTACCTTGAAAAGGACTGCCTACTTTCAACAAAAAAAAAAGAATCAAAGAACCAAAAGTTTATGTAAAGTTTCAGTAGGGTGAAAGCTATCGAGTGTAAAATTGTGAGTATACTGGAATATCACAGATGAAGTCCCTTAGAGGTATTAAAGTGAATGTCCATACTTATCACTACCCCGGACAGGATACTAAGTTTAGAATTAAATCCTAAGTTACTCCAGCTATTCTTGAGTAATTAGAAGGTTGAAACTCATTCTAGGCAATCGAATCTCTTAAATTTATGAGTTAGAACCACTATCGCTCAAAGGTCAATTTAAGTCTAAGTTTTTTCGTAGAGAAATAAGGATTGGGATTCTATACCAAGCATTACTTCCACTTGATTGACAAAACCAAAAAAAGACTTGTGCTTTTCAATATAAGTTTTTATTTTGATTATTTTTACTTTAAAGTTATTTTCAATTTTATGGGTATATTTTCTACAAACCCTCATGAGTCAAACTCGTCCACTAGGGGTAACCTAGTGGTTCAAGGTTTGCAACATTCGCTAAATGCAGTCGAGGTACCTGCGAAAGTAGAAGTTTTATTTTCTAGGGACTAGAAAAAATGTAAGTTTGGGGGTGTGATGAGTGTTTCGAAACATTAAATTATACGCACGTTTCCCAAACACTTATCTTGATTTTTATCCCTATTTCTCCGTATTAAGGTAATAATCATGATAAGCTTCAAAACACCATATTGCATGTTAATTTGGCTTAATTCTACATAAATAAATTAATTTACTAGATAAATCTAATTACGTGTATTTCTTATGTACAAAATCAACATTTTGGAATCAAAATCTCAAGGCAAAAGAATTTGAGTCCACTTTGGAATGTCTTAATCCTTAACTCATGTTCTCCTCTTTTGTCTTTTTGTGCAAAAAAAAGTGTAGACTACTTTTGGACTCTTCTACACACATTTTTCGCTGTAAATAGAGTCTCAATCTCTAAAGAAATGGTCCCTCTTAATTTTCTTGTCCAAGACTCCTTTAATCTAAGGCTCTTAGCCTCTTCTCTTATATTTTTGTATTTTTATCTTCTAGTTATTTTCTTTTTAGTTAAATAGTCTTGTAATAAGTAAAAGAAGAAGAATTTGTAAGTTTCTCCATTAAATGAAGAAAAGTTCTTTCATCTTTTATCTTCCCTCTCTTATAATGACATTAGTCTAAGCTCCCCTCCATTGGAGAGTGGAAAAGCCTAGAGCAAGTTCTTGTGTTGTTTATAGTTTCATGCCTTTCTTTTATCTAAAATGCTTATGAGTTCTCTTTAAGATTTCTTGCACATTTTTTTCTCAATATGGATAGTTTATGCTTAGATTAGATCAAGATAAAGTATGCTTAAACTAGATATTTGATTATAGGAAGTTTTAAAGGAATTCTACTTTATTTATATTCTCTCATTTGATTTTATTTGCTAAACTTTTCGATCTAAGGAGCTAACACCAAGCCCTTATGATTGAGTTATAAAAAGGCTAGAGATTAAGAATTGCTCATCAACATATTCTAGGTAGACCCACTTCCAATGGTGCTTTAATTTCATAAGTTTACTTGCTTTTAACATCATTTACTTTTGTTCATTTTCTAGCAATTTTAAATTTTCTTATAAGTTCAAAAATACAAAAAAAACAATTTTAATTCCTTTAAGTTAATTTGAATTTTATCTTCTTACCTTAACTCTACTCCTCCTTTCTCTTGGATTCGATCCCCTACTTGCCCCATAAGTAAGGTAAAAGTAAGATTAATATTAACTCCGGTGGGAAGAACAATGATAGTCCCATCAATGTTTCTAGCCACCCTTTAAGTAACAAAAAACCCAAATTTTAGTATTGGATTTCTATGATAGCCATAGAGGTTCTCTATTTCTTAGTCCTAATAAGAAATTGAGATAGGTAGTTTTGATGCCTTATTTTTTGTAGCTTGACCATAAACAATCACATATCTAATGTGTGAAGTATAGCTTGGCATGAAATACACCCAAATGGCAGTACTTTGATTGATACCATAAATTTGTCATTCCAATTTAGCGTACTAATTGTTAAGATATCATGTAATTTCTAAGTTCTTGCATTACCTACCTATTTTCACGTAAATCTTTCATTTTTTGGTATTTAGAGGAAAGAAAAATATGTATGCCTTTAACCCTTTCTTTTTTACCTTTGGCATTATCTAATCAATTATTTGACATTTTTTTATAGCAGGAAGTGCACTAACCTTGATCTCGATGACTAATAAAGTTAGTTCTCGTTATTGTCGAAAAAATAATATATCTAACTTGATCCTCATAATATATTTCTTTTTATACATGATGGTTTGTAATAGGAAAAACATATGAAGTATTTAGGACCCTCTGTTTGTTAGCCATTCTTTACAATAATTATTTGTTAGTCATTCTCAAGAATAAATAAAGCTAATTTGTTGGAGATGCCATGTGAAGAAAGGTGTGAATGTTCATGTCAGTTGACCAGTCTCCAAAGTACCTATTTATCAATGGTGTTAGGGGTGGACAATGGCAACCGGCTGGAAGCACAGCATAACAAAAGACATGTAAACATCAGTTGGTTAGTCTCCAAAGCAGTTGTTATTAGTGGTGCTCAGAAGGGAACAACGCCAACAGGCTAGAAGAACCACATGACAAGAGACATCAATATTTTGGTTGGCCAATCTCATAAGAAGCTATTTATTAGTGGTGCTTGGGGACAGACAATTCCAACTAGCTAGAAGTACTGCATAACAAGAGACATCAATACACTAGTTAGCCAATCTCCAAAATAGTTGTTTATCAGTGGTGCTCATGGGTAGACAACACAACCTAGCTAAAAGTGTTGCGTAACGAGAGACATCAGTATGATGGTTGGCCAGTCTCCAAAGCAGCAATTTATTAGTGGTGTTTGGGAGTGGACAACGCCAACTAGCTAGAAGATCCACATGACAAGAGGCATCAATACGTTGGTTGGTCAATCTCCAAAGTAGTTGTTTAGAAGTGGTGCTCAGGGGTGGACAATGCCAATTTGTTCTAAAATACTATTGAGCATGATGCCTTTTGATTTACACTTACATCTCGTACTGCATGACTTTTGGGCAACATGACACAAATACTTGGTGAGAGTCATCTTTATTTTATTTTTTTATTTCATAGGAATGGTTAAGGATACTCTTCCCAAAGGTTTAAAGAATAAGAAACATTCCAAAAGGAGCTTACTACGCGAAGGGTAGGTAGATGACCCTGCAAATCCCTCTCAAAAGGAGAAGAGGCTTTGTTTTCCCTATGTTATAATAATTGGTCATTCAAGAAGAGAGAATAGTTTGTCCGTAGAATTAAGATTTGTTGTGTCTACACCAATAATCAGTTCTTTAAGGGTATAAGATACAAAGAGGGATACATCACCCGATATGATAGCTTTAAACGAATATCCTTCAACAACTGACGTACTCTCAAGAGACGAGATTGATATAGAAATTCAACCATGTTTATGTCATCCTCTTCACCATGATCCAGCTCGAAATTGTCCACCACCTAGTTTGGTATAGAAAATCATGCAACATTTTACATAGTGGTGCTCGGATATTGAACATTGAGGCGACATTCGATATCTCAGTAATTTTTGGGATTGGAGCTTGAATGTGAGTCATAAGATACAGAGCAAAAAAGATGACATTCTCTTGGTGAGGTTGAATTTGCAGCTAGTAAGTAATATAGTCGTCCTAATGGCATATATCGAGTTTTGTGCGAGATTTGGTATCCTGATACCAATATTTTTGTAATGAGTCATGGGAAAATTGATATTTCTTTATGGGAAATACAGAAGATTTCTTAAATTTTTATCATGGGTAAGTATTATGAAGAAGTGATTGGGTGAGTATTATGAAGAAGTAATTCCCAATTTCAATGAATTCATGGGTTGCAACGACATTCTAAGGCTTCCTATTTCTTGCCACCACCTATTCAAGGTGTATGTTTTATTGGCTTTTGATAAGGGGAGTGACTATGTTAGGCACAATAAGTAGCTTGATTTCTTGTACACCAAAGCTAAAAAGATTTATAATCTTTGTCTGATAATGGAGTACAAAGAAATGATAAAATCATTTTACTTTGATCATAATGGCAATCAATGTCCTAAAATAAAATTACGAATCTTGAGTCACTTTGGCTATAAGGAGTCGTAAAAAGGAAAAAAATCCATTTATCAGACTTGATTTTCCTATGAATCGAAATGTCGAAGATGAAGTTATGACGTATACATATCTCGTCTTGTGGATATGTCACTTCGTTTTCTCTTGCGAATGTGGTAATGTTCTTCATCTAGGTACTTTTAAAGTAGTAGTGTTGATGGCACGAGGTACTACATTCAGTTTGGCACTTTTACTTCTGTATTATTTATATAAAGGTCTAACTCAGACCTATTGGGGTATAAAAACACAGATAGTTGTAGGTATTTCATCAATTATTGCCCCATTCATTATCCATTTAGGCAGATTGGTCTTCATTTTCCTTGGAGAGTATTTGGTGACCTTGATGCTGACTATGGACCTCTGTATTTAATTCGCATAAATGATGTTTCCAACTCGTATTTCAGTTGAGAAGATAGTGTTAATGATACAAGGGATTTGATTCTCAAAATGGGTCCCTATGATTTCAAATGGCATCCTGAATAGGTTTGGCCGTCGAAGAATGACAAAAGAGTACGAACTCATAATTGTGATAAACCTTCCGTGATTCAAACTTTCATGATAAGTTATCATCTTGAGTTTGTTGTATTTCACCATGGAAATATTTGTGAAGTGAAAATATACAATCCCCACCAGTTTGCCAGTCAACCAGGCTTTCGTCAATGTATTCTTAGGACTCTGATTTCTTTTGCAAGATCCATATACATGATAGAGTTGTACAGCTTCTAACTATCTTTGACCCAATAAAAAAGTTGAGTCAAATTTTTTATTCCTCAAAGAACAAAGGACATGGTTTGACAATTTGATAAGAGTTACCAAGATTGGTTGGCTCAAGACGTAGCACCCCACTTAGATGCACTTGACTTCCGTCTTCTTGAAAATAATATATTTGTTTTGAACTTCAATTTTGATATGAGAAAAGGGGTTGAAGATAATGACGTGCATTATGCATTGCTTGATACGCAAAAACATTCTAAAAAAAAGAATGGAGCCAATGCATCTTGAAGAAATGCAAAAGGATGTTACAAAGCATAGATTGGAACTACGTTTCAAAAAACCACTACCAACTTTAGCAACTATTCAAATAGAACAAGGAAATATTATTGGGGTAGATATTGTAGAACAAACTAATAATGAATCAAGTCTTGCAAATCCGTTGAAGCCCATTATTCAGACTGAACCTAATAATACAATAACGACTCTGGGTAGGCAAGAAGCTAAAGGTGAAAATGAAATGTCTCCTAGGAGGGGTAATTTTATGCACTTTATCTTTATTAGATAATTTCACATTTCTTATATATATTTTTATTCTTGTTATTTGATCATTCTTACAGGATCATCAACTAATTTGTACTGCATTGCCGATTTGTTTGACCTGAAAGATTTGGTAGACATCCATAATTTTTCAAGTATAGTTGATGTTTGGAATGTTAGCCATCTTAGCGAAAAGGTTTTGAATGTGGTGGATGGTATTGAAAACCTCTCAAAGAGTGATGGAGCTGAGGTTTCTTCCTATCCTTGCCAAAACTCACATAGTACTCTATCAACCACACATACGAATCTTGTCTTGTCGGCATTTACCTACATACGAATCAGTTGACTCATTAGTGATTGCTCCAAAGTCACGTGGGATGCTTATTATTTGTACACATACTTGATGAAATTTCTTACATGATAGTGATATCTACTTATGCGTACAACAAGTACTTTAGAAAGCTCGTGATGAATTCCTTTGATTTAGGATTGAATTGATGCTTAGTATTAGTTTTTTATCTTAGAAAATAGCAATATCTTCATATGTCTACGATTGCCTCTTTCCTTAGAGATGCTTTCAGGACTGATCCTATGCCCTTTGTGAACTTCTTCAAGTTACTGATATTTGAAATGGAAACATATCGTTTGAGATAAGATAAAACTTTATCATCTTTGTCAACAGATGATAAGGATCTTCAACTATCTGTCATTGACAAGGAAACTCAACTAAAATGTCAGTTAGTGGATAACTTATGCATACAATTGACTAAGGCTAAAGAGAAAATAGTTGAATTGACTAAAAGAGCTAAGTTAAAAGCCGAGTTGACTTAGAACAGAGAAATGCTACCATAAGCCATTATATATAAAGAGTTGCTTAGTATCCAAGTTCAAGAAGAGGGGGATGCTCTACTTACTATTGAGACTCAGTGTACTAGCCACTCTGGTGCTCTAATCATTGATGATGATGAAATAACTACTTTCGAGTATAAAAAAAATCTTTGAAGAAGAAGTTTTGGCCCTTGCTTCTTTATATTGAGTTTATTATCTTCCCCCTTTTTGTTATTACTGTATAGGACATAGGAATCTGTGAACGTTGTTTATTTTATTTGAAATTAATAAGATTTCCTTCTTACCTTATACGAGTATATATATTTTTTTTGTTGATGTGGTTGAACCTAAAGTAACTTTACAGGTTACCTATGTACCCAAAATGGAATCAAACCATAATGTAGTTCAAATAGATAATACTCTAAATTTTGTCTAGACTAACCTCTCGAGCTTTCAATCTAGTAAATTCTTTTATTTATTATTTTTTTGAATTATTCACAGTTTTAACTCATGCAGATAAGGAGTATAATGTAATTTAAACTCGTACGATAATGATCATTTTCAAATAATTTAGGCTCGTGTTGAGGAATGTCGTTAATAGTTTAGGCTTGAGTTGAGGAGCGTTCTTCTTTTAAGCATAGTATCATTTAAGGAAATTACCGTTAATTGGACCAAGACATAATCCTTCTAGAGTTATAAGAAGGTACACTCTATTATTGTACACATTCTTCATTATGGGAGGTCCATCCTACTATGGATCAAACTTTTTCCCATAACAATGTCACAGGATGATTGGTCATTGCACAACAAGAACTAAATTACCAACTTGGAAAGAACATGCTCGAACATTTTTATTGAATGCGCGTGACAAACGGGCTTAATAACACTCTAGTCGTTGTTGTGATTCTAATCTCTTTTCGTCCAATACATCAAGTTTAGCTAAACATAACATAGCATTCTCATAGTAGCTTAAATTTTCTTTGATTGCAATCCTTAATAAAGGTATCTGGCATTCCAAAGGAAGGACAACTTTAACCCTATAGACCAATGAGTAATGTGTTGCTTGTGTAGTGGTGCAATATAAGGTTTTGTATGCCCATTATACTTTCCCAGTCCATTCATGTCAATATTTTTTTGATTTTGGAACAACTCTTTCAAGAGCCTTACAGAGGCCTTTGTTGAAGGCTTCAACAAGTCTATTTGCTGCAATGTTGTACGTCTTAGAACACTTCTACTTGATGTTGAATTTCATGCAAACTTAATCCATCAAGGTATTGCTAAAAGCTTTTGAAATATTTGTCATAGTATATTGTGGAATGCCATAACAGAAAACAATATTACCTTTTATGAAGTCGACTATCGTTTTTTTTTTAACTTCTCGAAGGAGATTGCTTTAACCCACTTAAAAAAGTAATCTATTGTAACAAGGATATAGAGGTGTTTCCTTAAAGATTTTGGGAGTGGTCCGACTAAATCAAGTCCCCATCATCGAAGGGCAAGATGCGATTGTAAGATGAAATAGCTCTGGTGGTTGGTGAATGTAATCTCCATGAAACTGGCAAGCTTTACATCTTTTTGCATAATCTAAGGAATCTTTCATCATAGTAGGCCAGTAGAATCCCATCATCTTCAAAATATGATGGAATTTTGATTCAAATTGATGTGAACTACACATTCTAGAATGGGCTTCTTCTAAAACGTCTTGGACTTCATAATCTTCAAAATATCTCATGAAGATGTCATTGAAAGAACGACAATATAACTTATCACTTGAATATAGAAATCAAGGTGTCCTACAACACATTTTGGTTTCGTGTTTCAGATCTTTTGGGAACTTCTCATACTATAGGTGTCGATAAGTAATTACCTCCAATCATTGATTTCAACTTCGAATATTTCGACGACATTTGCTTCTAGTGGCTCACAACAACCAAATTCTTGAGGGGGTATCACCTATCTTTAACAAATAAGAATAGTCATTGTATTTCCTTCTAGCGTAGCAAGATTTGTAACAAGACTAGCTAGAGCATCGATTTGCTTATTTTCAACTCTTGATACATGTCTAATGACGATGTCTTTGAACTTATTTATTAGTTACGCAACATAGAGGTGATAAGGTATTAATTCCTACTTTCGAACGACATAATCTATTGAGAGTGGTACAGCTTCATCTCTAGCCCAAGTTCAAGCCCAATGATTAGAGACTAGTACTCTACTTTATTGTTTAACATTGTCTCGTCAGGATAAAAGAAAATGGTAATACTTCATTTTGAGGAGTGATAAAAATGATGCCTGCTCCCACTCCATCCTTTCAAGTTGTACTGTCAAAAAATAGTTTCCAAGACAAATGGATATTAATAAAAAAGACTTCTTCATCGGGTAAGTCATGAGACAAGTTCGAATCTACTAGGATAGGATAGTCTGCGAGAAAATTAGCTAATATTGATGTCGTCGTTGTCATCTCATCAGAAATTATATTTTTATACTCTCCTTAACTTGTAGGCAAGTGAGGGATTAAACCTAAAAAAAAGGGGGGATGTTACCAAGTTATCAAAAATGTAGTTAACTTAACTTGCAATTTAAAACATGTTTTTGTATTTTTGTGAAACAAAGTGGAAAGTAAGTGAATGTTGTTGGAAAACAAAGCAATACTAGGGAAATTATACGAGGAAAACAAAAGAGATAAAAACTCATTAATGATTAGAGTAACCTAGGATTAGCAAATAAAATTGTATTTGAGTTTATCCTTCTTTGCACTCAACCTCAAGGACTTTGTGTAAGCTTCTTGGGTTGGAAGATATGGCAAAATGTTTTTTGAGAAAACACTATAGTTAGAACTCCTTCACTCACTAATGTGTGAAATCCTTACCATCAAATATCTAGTTCAAGTATATTATATCTTGATATTATCTAAGCATAAAACATCTAAGTTAAGCATATGAGGTATAGAGATTCATCTACAGCTTTGATCCATTAGAGTTGGATAAAACCTTATATTCATGGTAACCAATATACACTATCTCCTTGAAAAATTACAGAAGTTGCTGAAATAAAATCTAACTACAAAATAAAAATTATAAAGAAAAGGCCAAGGGCATTGGGGGGAGAAGAGAAAAAAGGACAAGATCCCAATGACTCTTTCTAAATTGGGAAAATGATATATTTATAAACTTGAGGTATTCTCGAAGGATCCAAAAATAACCATCATCACTCTTGCGTATAATCTCACGTGCAAAGCAAACTGGAGCAATTCTAGGGTGATCCAACCGAGGTGGACTGCGACACATTGATTTTTGTGATTTTGTAAACTTTTTCTTAAGTGATTTTGTGTTTTTCTAAATGAATTGATCATTAACCTATACAGTGAACATACATGATCAATTTTTTAATATTTATAATGATTTTGTGTAATTAAGTCGAATTAACATGCTATAACATGAAATATGATAAATTGAGGCTTCACATACTTATTTATCTGATCTAATGAAATAAAGATAAAAATCGAGATAAATACTTGGGAAAAGTACAGATAAATCAGTGTTTTGAGACATTGATCACACCCCCAAACTTCTCTTTTTCTAATCCCTTAGAAAATAAATTTGTCGCTTTCACAAACATCTCGACTGCATTTAACGAATGCAGCAAGCCTTTAAACCGTTAGGTTACCTCTAGTGGATGAGTTTGACTCGTGAGGGTTTGTAGAGAATATACTCACAAAATTCAAAACATCTTTTAAAATAATAATGGTCAAAATCAATACTTATATCTAAGAGCACAAGTTCTTTTAAGATTTGTCAGTCATTTAGAAGTAATACTTTGTGGCGTCCCGCCAAACGCTAACACAAATCTCTATGTCAGATTTCAAGATATTAGGTGGCACCTCGAAATTTCGGCATGGTTTCCTCTGTTTATGTTAGCATTCTAAGGCGTTTAACCTGTACCTGATAAATGACATACATTCATGCATATATACATTCAAAATATAATACTAGCGGAAGCCTATATACATCTAATAACGTACAAAAATCAGAGTGCAGAAGAAGAAGTTTATATACATGATTATACAGGAATTCCTCACTCTAACAAAATTCCTATCACTCAGAACAAAATCTATATTACTCTCAGACAAATCGACACCTCTAGGAGTAATAACCCCAATACTCACCAGGTAATGGACTCTGGTCATCTATCTGACCCACCAGATAGTCCTCTATCGTTGGTTCTATGCCCGCCTCGCCAACTGCAGGCTCTGAAACTAAAAAAAATAGGAAGGAACGGGTGAGTAACAATGGTTACCTAGTAATGAAACAAACAATTTCTGCCAATAACCCCTCTTAACATGAACGAATAAGCATACTAAATCATTTTAACAATATAAAATTTTACAGAATAAACTACGATTAACTGATACATATAGCCAGGGATGAGCAACTAAACATTTTGAAACTGACATTACATCAATCAACAGTACTCACTATAGCTTTTTTTTTATTTACAAATCTAATTGATCAAATGGAAATATTAAACATGCATTTCATTTTATATATAAAAATAAGACAACAGATACATAATACACAATGGTGGAGTATTGGAATTAGAGATTTGGGATTCACGACTGGATTGCTCCCAGTCGGGACATGATGTTACAATTCTTCTCTGACTTTTAGTTCCTTATTTTGTGACCGGTCGTTGTACTTACCACGCTTGGTTGACCATTTATCCGGCTCAAGCAGGCCGCTTGACGTTACCGTAAGCACTGGATCTCTTTTTGATGTGTCAAAATTTTTGACTACTATAGATTGTTAGTGATCACTGATTAATCATCTTCGTCTATACCTATCAGGCGTGCATGTGATTCCTAAATATACAAACCATTCATATACGACTACCTTTACATTACAAGTTCACTGGTAAAGATAAAGAGGAATAACCCAAATTCCAGTTGTGACTCCACTCTCATACGCGTCCCATACCACGTATGAGCTTGGTGGTTCCTACCGTTCATCACAGAATACTACACCACTCCAGATGATATGATGCACTATCCCTTCAAGCATTCACAGACTCTTTAACAGCTTACAAAATAGCTACATATATATATTACTTTCATTTGAAAATAAATGAGAAATTAACAATACAAAGTTGAGAATGGATATCCAGTTTCCTACCATGCAAGTGTGGCCACCCGGCCTAAAATAAATAACAAAACAAAATCGTAAACAGCGCCTCGCGCTAACAGAAAGTAAATAAACATGCAATCAGTAATATTATCCCTGGATACCCGTTCACCAACCTACACACAACACAACAATGTAAAATGCAAACATCACCCCTCGGGTGTGATTTTGACATTTTACCATTTTCATACCCTTTTTTCCCTTTTTTTGATTTTTTTTGTACAATTTTCAAGCTCTTCAATAAAATATCAATTTTCTGATATTCATCAACTCAATATGAGTTCATTGAATATTAAATCATATTTTCTAACTATAGAATTTATTTTTATCAATAATATAGAAAAAGAATACAAATTTTATATCAAAACGGGGTCCGAGCAGTGCACAAGACCCAATTGATAGAAATAACCCATTAAAATACCCTACCCATGTATAATTTGTTAAAAAATACAATTAAACATATCAAATATGCAATTTCTAGTGTGAATTTTTAAATAACAAAAGAATTCTATATTTTGGAAATACATTAAAAATTTTTCGATAAAATCCTAAATGCAATTTTCATAATCTACAATTACTAATAGAAATTGAAGTTCCTTACCATCTCTAGGCGAAAGAATCGAAGCGCGTGCCCGGAAATCGAGGCGATCGATGCGGAAATTGAGACGGATCAAACTTCGAAGCAGTTAATTTTTGAATCTGGCCTGGTGGTTTTGAAGATCTCGACGCCGTCGTCCTTTTTCCCTTCTACGACAGAGGACGGTTTGACCCTAAAATCGATGAAATTCGAGGTCGAAGTTTCGAAATTTCCATATATAAATACGACTGATTTTTGACGATATCGGGTGAAATAGAAAGTGAAACGAAAAAAGGTTGGGTGGATTTTGTAGATGTCGAGACTACGAACGTTTCTCCCTTCTGCGTCGGAAGATGGTTTGACCCCGAAACGGACGAAATCTGAGGTCAAAGTTTCAAAATTTTCATATATAAATACGACTGATTTTTTACGATATTGGATGAAAAAGAAAGTGAATTGGAAAGAGGTTGGGTGGGTTTTTAGAGAACGCAGATGTGGACATTTCTACCTTCTCCGTCAGTCGTTAACGGCGAGCCGTTTGCGAGAGATCTGAGGTAGAAGATCGGAAGAAATCGAAAAAAAATTC
This sequence comes from Akebia trifoliata, assembly GCF_017979445.1. Taxonomy (NCBI): domain Eukaryota; kingdom Viridiplantae; phylum Streptophyta; class Magnoliopsida; order Ranunculales; family Lardizabalaceae; genus Akebia; species Akebia trifoliata. The sequence continues at coordinate 19,109,573 of NC_141377.1, read as the reverse complement.
ATATTTCGTTTGCTGGTTTTTGACGGGTTGGGTTGAAAACGAATTAAAAAATATTAAAAAAATTTATTTATATAAAATTTGGGACGAAATCTGTATTTCGTCTATTGTTTTGATCGACGATAACTTGACCGTCCGGACTCCAAAACTGACAAATGAATATTCTATTTCGCCTAATATTTTGTTCTGGATCTAATGGTGTGGTCAATTTCTATAAATTATATTTCCAACAAAAATTTACATTTTTAATCTGAGGTGACCCTTAAATTTGACGTCGTTTTCGTTTTTTACGATAATTCGACCTCCTGATCTCCAAAAATGACATATAAATTGTCCATATTTAATAATTTTTCGTTATGAATCCAATGGTATAATCGAATCTTAATAATTCTTACTCTAGCAAAAAAGTTACTATTTTAACCTAGTTCGACCCGATAATCGAGGATTTTGCAACTTTATATTCGGACTCGCATTTGAGCGTGCTTACAGGCTAAAGTATATTTTTCAATCATTTTGAATTCAATAGTGAGGTCAGATTCCATTAAAAATGATCAGAAACATCCTAAAGTTTTACCCTTAAGTCTCACTTTCAAGATTTTCTCAAAATTTCACTATTTATTTTTTCTCGAGATACGAATCAGAAATTCGGGATTTTACATACTTGGTATGGTGTCTCAACTCTTATTTCTCTATAACAAAACTTAGACTTATAGTAACATTTAAGATATAGTGATTCTAACTTGGAAACTTTAGAGATTTGATTTTCTAAAGTGAGTTTCAACCTTCAAACAAATCTAAAATAATTGGATTAACTTAGGTTTTAATTCTAAACTTAGCTTCTTGTCTGGGGTAGTGAAAGGTGTGGATGTTCACTTTAATACCTGTAACGACTTTATTTGTGATATTCCAACTAACTTATATTTTTATACTTGATGGCTTTCACCCTACTGAAACTCTAAACTTTTCTACTTTGATTCTTTTAAATATTCCTTTCTTTTTGTTTTCAAGGGATCTTTTTCTTTTTCTTGCTCTTTTTTTTTCTTTTTCTACTCCATTTTCATTTTTTTTCTAAAAAAATTAGGCGTCCCTTTTCAAAGTACCCATTTTAAGTCAATGGTTGTTATTTCTGACATATGCAACCCAGTTATGCTTTTCTTCTAGCCAGCCAACCAAATTAACAAGGAAGTCAAAGTTTATGAAATCCAAATTTTTCCTTATACTTTAGATAAAAAGAATGTAATCAGCTCACCCATTTCAACCGAGACTCTTGATAACCTTATTAGAAGTATTTATAAACAAAAAGGAACTTTGTTCTAACTTTAACTTTTGCCTAAGAAAAACATGAATAGAGACTCCAGATCAAAGCTTCCAACCAAAGACTGATTTAAAGTTTTTAACTAAGTTCTTTAAAGATACAAACTAAGATTTTTAACAAAATATAACAAAGTTGCCAAAATATTTTTCAATTTTTCAAAAAAATTTAAATTTTTATAATTTTTAATAGAAAATAAAATAGTTGGAAATCCGAACCTACACCTTCAAACTTAAACATAATATTGTCCTCAATATTTTAGCATGCTCATGCAAATAAAAAACTAAAATTTATAAAAGAAAATGAAGTGGGTTGGACAGCACCTAAAAATGATCCTATAGTCTTGTGATATTAAAACAATGTCTCCTTAAATGAGACAACATACCACTCACCATTGTCGCAGCTTCGATTATATTTGTAGTATTAATCGTGATCATATTGTATAATGCCAGAAGCACCACGAAAGATTTGTGATCATAGTTTAGGTAATTGATTCCTAAGCTATGTCAAAAAAACACACACCAGTATTTTTAACCTTCACTGTGTAAACTAGCACAAGAAAAAATAATTACGAAAAAGAAAAGGATTTCTAACAAAATACTGCATAAAGAAACTATTTTTGAAACACAGATAGATTGTACAACATTTAGATAAAACAAAAACAACTACTTAACATAACAAATTATATTACCATACTACAAATAAATTCCTAATCAAACATACTATAAATTCCTAATTAAGCGTCTAATCCCTTCGAGATCTACCTTAAATAGTAGCTATCTCGAATTCTCGCACTCACTCGCATTGTTCGGTCGCATCGAGTCGTCATTCCAAAGCTTTATGTCCCCTATACAACTTACCCATCCCCTTGAAAATTTTTGTAAATGCTTTATGTAGGGGACATGGTTTGACATCATCCAAGAAGGATGTGTCCTCAAAATCTGGACTAAATGACCTAGCTTCGCTTGCTCCAATTTCATCAAATTCTTGTCCTAGGCATTCATATCCATAAGGGCTTTTGTGCTCCTCAAAGTGCTCTAGTATCAATTGCCACAAACCCAAGGCATACTATGCAAAAGAAAATGCACCCTTCAATTTTGAAAGTTGGATCATCTCGTCTTGGGGTGCTAGCACTGCCATTGGCATTCTCATATGCCTCTCTAGAATCTGACAGACTAAGTGTAGGAAAACTAGCAAACGACTATTTTTTGGCTTGACGTAGGCATCGATTAAAGTTTCTAAGATAAGACGAGATTCACAAAAAGTAGGATCCTTGATCTAGATCACATGCATGATATACATGTACTTTGCGAAAAGCAAAGTATTATTCTGCATCCCCAAGATGTTAGATGCCACCCATCGCCAACAAAGATACTAATTAGCACAAAAGCTCTTTGATAATAATCTTCCACTCCTCTTGCTAATGAGTTGTAAATCAAGACCCAATCTTGTGAAAAAAAAAATGGATGACACGTCTGGCAAGTTCTATTGTCATGTCCCGCCAAACGCTAACACAAGGCCTCATGTCAGATCTTGAGGCATAAGGTGGCGCCTTGAAATTTCGGCATGGTTTCCTTTGTTTATATTAGCATTCCAAGGCGTTCAACCTGCACCTGATAAACGACATACAATCCTGCATATATACATACAAAAATATAATACTAGTGGAAGTCTATATACATCTAATAATGTACGATATATTATAGTGCGAAAAAAGAAATTTATATACGGGATTATACAAAAATTTCTCACTCTAACAAAAGTCCTATTACTCAGAACAAAATCTACAATACTCCTAGACAAATCGACACCACTAGGGGGTATAACCCCAATACTCATCAAGTGACAAAAGTCCTATTCACTCATTTTCTACACCTGCTTCGCCAAGCTTCGGATCTGAAATTAAAAAAATGGAGAAAGAAAGGGTGAGTAACAATGGTTATCTAGTAAGGAAGAAAACAATTTCTGCTAAATAACCTCTTCTAACATGAATGAATAAGCATACTAAATCATTTTAACATATATAAAGTTTTACAGAATAAACTACGATTAACTAGTACATATAGTCAGGAATGAGCAACTAAACATTTTAAAACTCACATTACATCGATCAACAATACTCACTATAACATTTTCTTTTTATACAAATCTAATTGGCCAATGAAAACATTATATTTTTGTATAAACATGCATTTCATTTTATATATCAAAATAAGGCAATAGATACATAGTACATAATGGTGGAGTAGTGGAATTAGAGAGTTGGGATTCACGACTGGATCGCTCCTAGTCGGGACATGATGTTTCATAATAAAGTAGTAGTTCCTGATTTTGTGACTAGTCACTATTTATCACACTTTTGGGACTATTTATCCGGTTCAGACTGGCCGTTTGACTTGACCGTAAGCAATAGATCTCTTTTCGATGTATCATAACATTTGACTACAATAGATTATTAGTGATCACTGACTAATCATCTTCGTCTATGTCTATCAAGCGTGCATGTGATTCTCAAATATATAAACCATTCGTATACGACCACCTTTACATTACAAGTTCACTGGTAAAGATATAAAGGAATAAACCTGGATTTCAGTTGTGACTCCACTTTCATACGCGTCCCACACCACGTATGAGCTTGGTGGTCCTTACCGTACATCCCAGGATAGTATACTACTTCGGATGATATGACGCACTATCCCTTCAGGCATTCACAGACTCTTTAACAACTCACAAAATAACTACATATATATATTTTTTTCATTTGAAAACAAAAGAGAAATTAACAATACAAGGTTGAGAATAGATATCCAGTTTCCTACCATGAAACTGTGGCCATCCAGTCTAAAATAAATAATAGAACAGAAAAGTAAACAGCGCATCGCGTTAACAGAAAGTAAATAAACATGCAACCAGTAACATTATCCCTAGATATTCATTTACCAACCTACACACAACACAACAATGTAAAATGCAGACATCACCCCTCGGATGTGACTCTGATATTTTACTGTTTCATACACTTTTTCTTTTTTTCTGATTTTTATAATTTTCAATCTCTCAAACTAAATATCCACTTTCTAATATTCATTAACTCAATATGAGTTCATTGAATATTAAATCTTTTTTTCAACTATGAAATTCATTTTAATCATTTAAATTGAAAATTTACAAAACTTATATCAAAATAGGATCTGAGCGGTGCACAGGACCCAACTGGCGAAAATAACCTGATAAAATATCCTGCATACGTATAGTCTATTATAAAATACAATTAAATATATCAAATATGCAAGTTCTAGCGTGAATTTAAAACAATGAAAAAGAATTCTATATTTTGAAAATATGTAATAAATTTTCAATAAAATCCTAAATGTAATTTTCAGAATCTATGATTACTAATAGAAATTAAGAGTTCCTTACAATTTTTAGACGATGAAATGGAAGCACGTGTACGAAAATCAAGGTAACCGACATAGAAATCAAAGCGGTTCAAACTTTGAGATGATTGATTTTCAAATCTAACCCAGTGGTTTCAAAGATCTCGACACCGTCGTCCTTTCTCCCTTCTGCGACAGAGGATGATTTGATCCCGAAACGGATGAAATCCGAGGTAGAAGTTGCGAAACCCCCGTATATATATACAATTATTTTTTGACGATACGAGGTGAAAAATAAAAGAAGATGAAAGGAAATTGCATGGATTTTGTAGATGTCGAAGCTGCAGACTTTTTTTCCTTTTGTGTCGGTCGTCAACGACGAACCGTTCGCGATGAATCTGAGTTGAAAAGTCGAGGGAAATTTTTTTTTTTTTTAAATGTTGGTTGGTTTTTTGACAACTTTGGAAGATGAATAGTGAAAAAAATTTTTAAATTTATTTATATAAATTCTTGGGACGAAATCAGTATTTTATCTATTGTTTCGTTTGAAGATAACTTGACCGTCTGAACTCCAAAAGTGACGAATGAATACTCTATTTCGTCTAATTTTTCATTCTAGATCTAATGGTATAGTCAATTTCTACAACTTCTATCTCTAACAAAAATTTACATTTCTGGTCCGATGTGACCTTAAAATTGACGTCGTTTTCATTTTTAATGATAATTCGATTTTTTGATCTCCAAAAATGACAAAAAAATAGTCCATATTTTATAATTTTTCGTTACAAATCCAATGGTGTGATTAAATTTTAAAATTTCTTTCTCTAGCAAAAAGTCATTATTTTAGCTTGGTCCGACTCGGTAATCGATGATTATGCAACTTTTCTTTTTGGACTCGCATTTGAGCGTGCTTATAAGCTAAAGTATGCTTTCCGATCATTTTGAATCTAATGGTGAGATCATATTTCATTAAAAATGACCAAAAAAAATCCTACAATTTTACCCTAAGTCCCACTTTCAGGATTTTTCTCAAAATTTTATTATTTATTTTTCTTGAGATACGAATAAAAAACTTAGGATTTTACATTTATCCTTGGCTTACATAATTCTTAAGATCATGTTGAAATCTTCAAAACCAATGGCAATCGTGATGCTACAGAACTCAATGGTAAACAACGAAATGACGGGATTGGCAGAAACGACGGAAGCATAAAATTTTCCCATCAATTCCTTACAATAAACTTCGAAATCACTATAGAGCAAATTGCTACATCTTTATTGTAGAGTAGTTAAGTTGAACAACACTGAGGGTTTTACTAGCATATTAGATAACGTGAGGATGTTATAGATTCATTGACCTAAAAAAGTACCTATTCGATTATCCAACTTTCAGGATTTTCCTCAAAATTTCATTATTTATTTTTCCTCGAGATATGAATAAAAAATTCGGGATTTTACATTCTCCCCCCTTAATAAAAATTTTTTCTTGAAAATTGAAATCATACCTTATCAAGCTTTGTTACCATTCCACTAATAGGACATGTATAATAAACAACACCTATTTTCGATTACCATCTATTCTTGGTCCCAAGTCAATCTCATTTATAACTCATAACCTTATATCACCTATATTACGTCAACCCAACACATTCATTTATTAATCACTCCAATTAATCTATTATTTGGATAACCCTAAGAAAACAATCAACTCACATTATATCACTTCTCCACCAATATCTATCAACAACAATCCTGTCACTGTCCCACCAATACCTTATCACCAATCACATCTTCTCTATTTTTTATCTTTACTTCTCTCACCAATTACACCGTCTACTATGTTTTAGTCATAATTGTCATGAATATTACTCCTCAATGCATAGATTTATCACAAACACACTACTATTATTTGCACACAATTTAATACTTCTTAATAAAATAATACACAACATCCACACTTAATATATCCCTACTACAATACAAATATCTATTAATACTAAATTCACAAACTGTAATATAACCTTCATTTTCAATACACCATTATCTTTATATTCAATGCAATATTCCATTTTCTACGCTAGTTTACCGTGCCTATTTCATCAACATTCTTTGCTCATACTACCTCAATAACTTTTTATCAATCATAGTCTATATGTGGTGTAGATAATTTCATAATTCGACCCATGTCAATAGTTTCTAACTCTAGCAAGTGTGCAAAATCTCAGCTAAATTATATGATCTAGAGGAACTAATATTGAATAAAACTCCATGTTCTTACATTATAATATTGAATAAAACTCCATGTACATTCCAAAACTTCGTCGAAGATAGGTACTTTCTCTTGGGTCACAACCCTTGCTCGCAACTGTGATAGAGGCACTCTCTCCTGATATGTCCTACCTAACCACACTCGTAACATGTCAACAAACTTGTTTTCATAGATTTCTATGGAGTAGGCAGTTGGTAATTGGAGCCTACATGCTCTGAACCTGTCTTGTTGGTTCCCTTGGCCCCATTGGCATTATTGAAGTCTCAACTGCTCTGTAACTCAGTGATGGGAGAACTCTACAACTCAGTGGTGGAGAAGTTCTATATTGTGGATACACTGATCTGGGGAAGATTGGCCTCGAATACATCGGCCTCTTGGTCGAATCTAATCTAGGAAGCAAAGAAGTATAAGGTCGACTAATTTGCCCCTTGGAGGACTGTAACTCCATCTCACTTCACTCTACCTTCTAACCTCGACTCATCATATCTCTATACTTGGTAGTCTCAATCATCGACCTCCTGGCCCTTAGGTAGCATTATAGTCCTCTAAAGAATCTACAGCCCTTCTGCAAATCTGTTAGGATAAGCTCGGGCGCATATCGTGATAACCTAGTGAACATCATATCATAGTCTATAATCAATAGGTTACCCTGCACTAATCTCAAAAACTCCTAATACTTGATTTCTCGAGCAATCTCAGATATAAATCTATCAACAAATATCCTCTCGAAGTCTACCCACTCAAACGATCCATCTCCTAATGCATTCATCTCAAAACGTTACTAATGACTGATATCCCCATCTAACTAGAATGTAGTCACCGTTACCCACTGATCTCTCGGGCATTACATGACACTCAAAATCTTTCAGGTTTTAAAAGCCCACTCATTGACCTCAACTGGATCGAAAAAACCCCCAAATCTCAATGGACGTAATCGTTGGAAATTCTGCAATCACATCCTTAGATTTACTTGTCCTTTAGGTTGGGGAAATCTCTCATTCTTCAAAAGCATGACCTGTGGTAGTGGGCCTTGAGGTGGAATAATATGTGCATTTTTCGAAGAAGTCTAACGCTCCCTCATTTCTTGGATTTAGTGGTGCAAGAGCGTACTTACAGGCTAAAGTATGTTTTTCGACCATTTTGAATATAATGGTGAGATCATATTTCATTAAAAATGGCAATAAAAAAATCCTACAATTTTACCCTAAGTCCCACTTTCAGGATTTTTCTCAAAATTTTATTATTTATTTTTCTTGAGATACGAATAAAAAACTTGGGATTTTACATTTATCCTTGGCTTACATAATTCTTAAGATCATGTTGAAATCTTCAAAACCAATGGCAATCGTGATGCTACAGAACTCAATGGTAAACAACGAAACGACGGGATTGGCAGAAACGACGGAAGCATAAAATTTTCCCATCAATTCCTTACAATAAACTTCGAAATCACTACAGAGCAAATTGCTACATCTTTATTGTAGAGTAGCTAAGTTGAGCATCACTGAGGGTTTTACTAGCATATTAGATAACGTGAGGATGTTATAGATTCATTGACCTTAAAAAGTACCTATTCGATTATCCAAAGTGTCGTACATAACCTGAAATAGAAGATTCCAAATTTTGGAGGTTGAATGGTGAGTGTCAAGGTTAACTCAGACTCAAGCTTGTTAAATGCAAAAAAGACATGACTCTGAGAAGTTGAAAGGAACATCTTGGCGTAAGAATTAACATAAAGACTTTGAGATCTTCTCGAAATTTTTAATGAATCAACGGTAGAAACCTACATAGTCTAGAAATGACTTAATTTCTTTGACAATTCTAGGGGGTGATAACTTTTCAATTGAACCTACCTTCACTTAATCTACTTCAATCCCTTTTGCAAAAATAATGTGTTCTAGCACAATTCTAGATGTTACCATAAAATGAAATTTTTTCCAATTGAGTACTAGGTTGACTTTATTACAACGCATGAGGACCAAAGTTAAGTGATAAGGAGGCATTCCTCAAAACTTAATTCGATTACTGAAAAATCGACCATGAATACTTCGAGATATCTTTCTATCATGTTTGAAATATACTCATTATATGCCATTGAAAAGAAGTTGGTGCATGCACAATCCAAAGGGCATACGACGATACGCAAAAATTTCGAAGGGACACGTAAAAGTTATTTTCTCTTGATCAATGGAAGCAATGAGTACTTGGTTGTACCCTGGATAACCATCCAAAAAGTAATAGGGAGAATGTCTTGCTAGATGTTCTAACATTTGGTCTATGAAAGGTGGTAGAAAGTGATCTTTGAGAGTCATTGAGTTGAGTTTCCTATAATCAATACATATTCTCTATTCAGTTTGGACTCGAGTGGAAATTAACTCGTTATCTTGGTTCATTACTATAGTGATACCAAATTTCTTAGGAACAACCTGAATGAGACTCACCCAACGACTGTCGAAAATGAGATAAATGATACCCACATCTAATAGTTTCGTTAGTTTACTCCATATTATATTCTTTATGATAGGATTTAACTATCTCTAAAGTTAGAAGGAAGGCTTAGTGAAATCCTCTAGACGAATGTGGTACATTATCACAGATGGACTAATTCCCTTAATGTCAGTAATGGTCTAACCAATAGCTTCTTGATGTTCTTTAAAAATTTTAACAACTTTTCCTCTTGAACTACATTGAGGTGAGAGAAAATTATCACAGGCAAAGTTTGATTTTTGCCAAGAATTGTGTATCTCAAAGTTTCTAGAAACACTTTGAATTCTAATTTGGGAAGCTCGATTTGGGAAGGACCGAGAGTAGAAGCATGAATAGGAAGATTTTCAATTTTTTCATGCCAATGCGTAAAATTTAAATAAAGAACAAATTGAAACAAAACATTGACTTAACTTATGGAATCTTCTATATAAAAATCTTGACCTAAATGGGTCAAATATCTTTCTTGGGGATTAGAATACCCTAAATATTGACACGTTTGATTGAGTAACTTATCTAACATATTCACTTCCTCTACATTAATTCCTTAGAAATTGTGAAATATGTTTAATTTGACTTTCATATCCCCAAATGCTAAAGTCATAATATTGTTTCTACAATGAATGACTATGTTACTAAAAATGGACACCCTGAGATTATAAGAACATGACTATGCGATATGATAACTAGCTTTATGTCTAGGAAAACAAAGTCAACTGGAAAATAGAAATCTTTGACTTTCACTATCACATCTTATATTATACCTTTGAGAATCTTGATAGACCTATCAACTAAGCTCAACGTGATATCGGTGGATTTCAAAACCATCAAACCTAGTTGTTTATAAATCGAGTAGGGTAAAAGATTCACACACACCTTTAAGTTTGAGAGAGAGTTTTCAACCACTTGATCTCCAATGTAAATATAAATTGTTGGACATCCAGGATCTTTAAATTTTGGTGCAACCGTTTGTTGGATGAGAGATGGAACTCGAGCTGTCATGATGACTTTCCAAGGAAATGATATTTTCTTCTTAGTTGTGGTCAAATCTTTTAGAAATTTTGCATAAGTATCTGTTTAATGGCATCTAATAATAGAATATTGATCTGCATATTTTGAAAAACTTCGAGAACACCCTCGAATTGCTTACTCTTCTTATTGCCTCTAAAGTGATAGGAAAATGAAATTTTTAGAATTGGTGGAACGATGTTTATCCAAATCTTTGTCCTTCTCTTTGGGAGATTTTATGATTTCTTCTACTTGAACTTTGTAATTCTCTAAGACATCATCTTCCTCATCAATAGGTTGGACTTTGTTGTCCATCTTCTTTCCTGGCCTTAAGGTATGAATAGTTTGGACGGAGTCTTATGGATCTTAAGAATGGCTTTCTACCTTGTATTGACTTTTCGATCCCTTGGGAACTATAGGTTGACCTCTAGGGTTAAGAATAGTTTGACTAGAGAATTTTCCTTTCTCTCTCTCTCTCTCCAAGTGAAAAAGTTAATTGGCCCAACTAAATTTCCATCTTAGATATGGACTTAGCAATAACCTAATTAATCTTAGTTTGATTTTGATTGGTCTACTGTTGAGTTTGGATGAGTTATTGTTGCTGCTTTATCAATTCTACCATCATAGATTCTAAAGATGACTATTGTAGGCCAGGTGAATTGTAATTAAGCATGGAATATTGAATTATGACTATATATTCAGTAGATTGTCGAGATTAATATGGAACTTGTGGAATAATGACTTGGCTTATGGAAGAGTCGACTTATTTAGGATAGCCTCTATTGTAATCTGGTAGACCATTAGATTGAATAGGTTCGTTTTGCTTGTATAAAAATTTTGGATGGAACTTATTATCTGGATGATATGTTTGGCTATAGGAATTTTGAACAAACTTTCTAAAAATACTGTAGCCATTAACAGTATTGGCATGGTCGACCTTAATATATGGTAATTTGGGATAACATTCAACCAAATGGTCGTTGCCATTACACAAGACACATAACGAAGTTTGCTCGACTGAAACTTGTGAAATTGAGTGAGAATAATAGTGAGAAGTAGATGCTAAGATGCTAAAAGTATCTAGTTTCTTTGTAAGACTGTGCATACTACTGACTAGATTGGACATAACATATTTGAGATTATGGTCTAACTTCATCTCATAAATCCTGACATCTTAATGAGATATTCTCTATCAAACTCTTCGTTATTAGTGCTCCAATTTTGAGCACTCTCGACTAGTTCAACTAAAAAATTATATGCTTGGTTGGGAATTTGGTTCATGAATTGACCTTTATGCATAGACTCAACTATGGTACGTTGATTCATCATTAATCCTCGATAGAATTATTACACCAACTATTCTTTGTTAATGCCATGGTATGGGCATTTGACTATTAAATCATTGAATCTTTCCAAAGTTTGAGAAAATTCTTCATATCCGCCTCTAAAATTCCTAATTGCATCCTTCATTCTCTTAATTTTGAACACGGGGTAAAATTTGGCCATGAATTTCTTGGATAGAACATCCCATGAATTTATGAAATTGGAAGTTAGGGAATTCAACCACGTAGTTGCATGATCTTTCAAGGATAATGAAAATAAAATGAACTTAACACTTTTCTCATCTAAATTCTGATTTTTAAATGTTTGACATATGATCAAGAATCGATTGAGGTGGGTGTAAGGTTGTTCATGCTCTAAACTATGGAATTTAGTGAGCATATTTATGGTGGCTGCCTTAATTTTAAATTGAGGTGCATTATTTAGTATTAACACAATGCACGTACGTGGGGTAACAAAAGCAGAAACGAAGAGCTCATTGAGAGTTCGTTCTCAATCACCCATCATATTTAATGAGGGTTTCTTACGAATTTTATTGATGGTATGCTCGATCTCAGGATCAAATGCTTCTAATGTGTTATTCCTAGATCGTCTACCAAGCATACAATTCACAAAGTAATCCAAACAATCATGCACGAAAAGGCTAGACCTAGATAGGTTGCCTAACTCTAGACAACTCCTAATTGGTTAGAAATTGTGCAACTAACCTTCCAACTCAGTTTATGAAATCAAATTCATATCATTCTAATCTCCAAATCTTAGGCGACACATAGTACATAATTAAGGGCACTCTTAAATCACCTTCTTTTCTCGAATAAAGGGTAAGATCTTATTAGATGCCAGATATGATCAAGAAGTGCAATCGACACAACTAGAAGCAGATTTCTCCTATTGAGCACATGGGTCCTATAGTCAAGTTTAATTGATTTTAATTAGTTTGATTGGATGGCTAGTGAGTTGGTTCTCCTAATTAGAGCAAGGAATTCGTAATGATCTCAAATCCTTATCTTATGGTACCATCCCTAGAAGAAAATGATCTTTATTAAACCTAATCAACTAATCTAAGTATGTGCGAAATAGAAAATAACAAACAAAGGTAAGAAGTAACCTACTAGCAATGAGAGGCATTGGTGTTTCGAATTTACCTCCCATGTTAGACGGGGTGAAGATGGGTTGAGTTGACTTAAGTCACCAACTCTGATTTTGGTATGCGAACCTAAGGAGCCATGACGATATTGTCCAATTGTCGTCCTTCCCTAGTCTATTACAATCCAAGCCTTCTTGGATAATTAATGAACTAATGAAAGTTTTACAATGTTCCTAATATAAATAGATCTAAAACAAAAAAGAAACATAACTAAAAAGATAAAAATAAAGAAAAACGCAACAAGATGGAATGAATCTTAGATCTAATGGGCTATACTTGATCTTTTTGTCCAAAGATTTGTCCAACCTACAAAAAAAATAGTGTTAGAAAATGAGAAAAACATAAACTAAACCTACTGTTGTAATTCAGAAGTAAAATCAAAAGATGTGTCAAAATTAAAGAAATTACTTCTCTAGAATCAACATGGCACAATCAAGATCCACTGCGTCACATTCAAATCTCGAAATCTGTGTCTGAATTTTTTTCACAGATCTTGAATTTTCTCCTTTGGTTGCAATGAGCAAAAAAAGTTTTGATATTTTGAAAAAAAAATGAGATAGATAGAAAATAGAAACAAAAATGTAAGTAAAGAAAATAACAAAAATAACTTCAACTAACTTAGAACAACTAGACCTTTTCCCGGTAGAGATGCCAAAATTATAATGTCATCATTGTCATCTCATCAGAAATTATATTTTTATACTCTCCTTAGATTCTGAGCAAGTGATGGATCGAACTCAAGAGAAAGGGGGGATGTTACCAAGTTAACAAGAATGAAGCTAACCTAAGTTGCAATTTAAAACCTATTTTTGTATTTTTGTGAAACAAAGTGGAGAGTAAATGAATATTATTGGAAAATAAAGTAATATAAGGAAAAATTATACAAGGAAAACAAAAGAGATAAAAACCCACTATTGATTAGAGTAACCTAAGATTAGCAAATAAAACTATATTTGAGTTTATCCTTCTTTGAACTCAACTTCAAGGGCTTGGTGTAAGCTACTTGGGTTGAAAGATCTGGTATGAAACTTTTTGAGAAAGCACTATAATTAGGACTCCTTCACTCACTAATGTGTGAAGTCCCTACCATCAAATATCTAGTTCAAATATGTTTTATCTTGATCTTATCTAAGCATAAAACATCTAAGTTATGCATATGTGGTGTAGAGATTCATTTAAAGCTATGATCCATTAGAGTTGGATAAAAGCTTGAAGTAAATCCTATAAACAATATAAAAAACATGGAAGGATAAAGAAATAACACAAAATTAAAACTTGCTCTTAGGCTTCATCCTTTCAATAATGGAGGGAGTATAGCCTATAGTCATGGCAATGATACAAGAAGAAATAAAAGAAACAATACTTGTATCCATGGTAACCAAGATATACTATCTTCTTAAGAAATTACAGAAATTGCTGAAATAAAACCTAACTACAAAATGAAAATTACAGAAAAAATACCAAGGGCATAAGGGAGAGAAGAAAAGAAGGGACAATAACCCAAAGACTCTTTCTAAATTGGGAAAATGATCTATTCATAGACTTGAGGTGTTCTCTGAAAGCGCCGTCGATCCACGGGGTGCGCAGATCCGCTTTTGACCTTTGAGTTTTGGGAGTTGCCACCTAGTTATTGCGGTCTAGGAACCGAATATCGACTCGAAACGGATAAAGAGAAATAACTAATCTACTACAAAAAATACTGAGTTCGGGGATGACATTACGGGGTTGGAAGGTGTTAGGCACCAACCCCGCCCGACAAACGTCGGTCTCTACTAATTCCCAAATAAGACTACATTGCTAAAAAAAAGACCTAGATTATAAAAAAATAGAAATATTTATCTTCTCGAACGCAATGATTTTGTTCCCTCAGATCTGATAGTACAGCTCCTTGTACAATACTCATCACTTCATTCTATCACCGGATTCGCTTCAGATCTCCAAGACGAGGTACTTTCTTCTTAGATATAAATTTTCTGACTTTTTTCTAGATTTCTGGATATTTTTGAAGAGATTCTAGGTGATTTTTGAGATAAAGTTGGGGTATGGATGTTAGGTAAGGAGTTAGGACTCCAAAATTAGGATTTATTTTTTAATATAAAAATAGGTTGTAGAGACCCCTATTTATAGATTTTTTTGAGTACTTGTTTTGATAGAGTTAGTATTTAATTAGAATTGTTTTAGGTAGAGTTATATTTTAATTAGAATTGATTTAAGTAAAGTTATATTTTAATTATAATTATTTTAAATAGAGTTATTGTTTAATTAGAATTCTATTAAATAGAGTTATAGTTTAATTTGAATTATTTTAAATAGAGTTATTGTTTAATTAGAATTCTATTAGGGTTTTGACTTTAAGATTTTGACTTTAGTCTTACTTGATTGACTTTAAGATTTTGAATTTAGTCTTAGTTGATTGACTTTAATTTTAATTAGGATTTCACTTTAAATTAATTAATATTTTAATTATTAATTTCATAATTTTTAATTATTAAAATTGTAAAATTATCGTTTTACCCTCAGAGAGGACTTTTTGCATTTTAAGTCATTTTTCAATGTTCCAGGATGTTTTGGAATCGATTTTTCGTAAGGAATTCAATGAGAATATTAGTTTGTATCATTTATGAAATTTTTCGTGCGAAATGGTAGTGAACTTTATGAGGGGCATTTTCGTAATTTTGTCAAATTTTGTAAAAATTGGCGAAATGGTTTATTTGATTTCGATTTGTTATTTTATTTGTTTGAAAGGGTTCTCCTAAGCATAATGTAGGCTCTAGGGATGTTTTGAGGTTAAGGGTATTTTGGTAATTTGGTCATTGTTTAGTGATTTTTATCGTAAAACTTCTTTTTATCGGCAAGATGATGATTTCTACATTTTTGGAATTATATTTTCCTAACGTAGTGTGGTTTCTATAATTTTATCAGTTCGAGATACCTCATCTGAATTTCTGAAATATATCTAGTAACAAATAAAGTATTGGAATAAACATCCATCATTAGGAACCGTTGCAATCAGGCTGATGAGTTGATTAATCCGACAAATGCAAAAATGGGGTGTCTACAGATGCCTCTCTTTGGCAGAAGGTTGAAGCAAATTAGATTGCAAATCTATTTCGATAGATAATGTGATATCCGAATGCCAAAGCTAGTTATAGTTCATTTTGCAACCAGATTTAGCAATTCGTTGGGGCGTTCGGACCATTGAGGATAAAACTCTCCTCGAACTAAAAAGTTGTCAGGTTCTTGAGCACGAACTCTCACTGACAGTGTCAAATCCTTAAATTTTAGAAAATTCTCCTTGACTAATGAAACAAATATGCAAGTGTGTGCATTTAAAATGTGAGTAAAATCTGAGAAAATCATCGACGGCAACTAGCTAAGCATAATCCGATAAAACCCTCAGCGACAATTGGCTGAGTATAATCCGAGCAAACCCTCGGCGACAATTGGTTGAGCCTAATCGAGCAAACCCTCGGCGACAACTAGCTGAGCCTAATCTGAGCAAACCCTCGGCGGAAACTGGCTGAGCATATTTTGAGAAAACCCTCGACGACAACTGGCTGAGCATAATCCGAGCAAACCCTCGACGGCAACTAGCTGAGTATAATCCGAGCAAACCCTCGACGATAACTGGATAAGCATAATTTTACCAACTGGCTGAGCATAATCCGAGCAAACCCTCAGCGGCAACTGGTTGAGCATAATCCGAGCAAACCCTCGGTGGTAACTGATTAAGCATAATCCGAGCAAACCCTCGGCGGAAACTGGAAGAGCATAATCCGAGCAAATCCTCGATGGTAACTGGATAAGCATAATCCGAGTAAACCCTCAACGGCATCTGACTAAGCATAATCCAAGCAAACCCTCGACAGCAACTAGCTGAGCATAATCGAAGAAAATCCTTGGCAACAACTAGCTGAGCATAATCCGAGCAAACCCTCGGCGGCAACTGGCTGAGCATAATCCAGGAAAATCCTTGGCAGAAACTAGCTGAGCATAATCCAAGCAAACCCTCGGTGGCAACTGGCAGAGCATAATCCGAGCAAACCCTCGGTGGTATCTGGCTGAGCATAATCCAAGAAAATCCTTGGCAGCAACTGAGCAAAATCTAAGATAACCCTCGATGGCAACTGAGCAAAATGAATAAATCTGGGAAAGAATGGATGAATCTAAGAAAGAATGAATAAATCTGAGAAAAAATGAATAAGAAAAAGAAGGATTGAATCTGGGAATGAATAGATCTGGGAAAGAATGATTGAATCTGAAAAATAATTAATGAATCTGAAAAGAATCAGGCAAATAATGAATGAATCTGGGAATAAATCTAGGAAATAATAAATTAGGGAAAGAATAAATGAATTTGAAAAAATTTTGAGTAGAATAAAACTTGAAGATTGAGAAAACCTCTGGAAAAAGATCTGAGTTATCAGCAAGTTTGGCGATACTTTTATCCCCAAACAAAAAATTAAATAAACACTAATGAAAAGAAAGTTTAAAAAGAAAAACCTTGAAAACTTCTGTTCAAAACATATTAGACATCTCATTCTCTTTGGGCACATGTTCCAGATCGATCTTTAAATCAGAATTTTTTTCTTTTTGATAAACCTGGTTTGACAATATCTGGATTTATTGAGATGGTCAATTTTTATTAGGTCAAAATTGCTCAAGGAACAACTTGAACACATGAAACATAACAAGAACTTCTACGACTGAGATAAAAATGCCCTTATTTAGAGATGACAAAGAATAGACGAACATGCTTGACTTAAATGACCCCATTCTTTGAAATTTTAAGACTCTTAAGAACATCATATGTGCAACTTTGAATAGATGAACATTGTTCGAAAAACTCAAAATTTGATGAACATTGAAAGTTTAGATTTTTCTTTTGAAGTTTGAAATTAATCTGTCGTTCTCCATTTCAGATCATTTAATCAGATGAACATTCCTTCAAAAATCAAAGATGATTTTGATGTCTTCTGAGTTTTTATCAACTTTGACTTTGATATTGTCCTTCGTCTAATATTTCTACTACGGCACGAATCTTGAAGGAAGTTTCTTAGATTCTCCTCTCAGACTCTTCTTTGATGGTGCCTTAACTTTTGCCTAGATTGCTCTTCTGGATTTTCAATCTAGCAGGCTAGGAATTTTTTTTTAATTTTTTTATATGCTTTTCTTTTTGCTTAGATCGTCTTTTCGGATTTTCAACCTAACGAATTTTGATTTTTTTTCTTTTTGCCTTGACTTTTGCCTAAGTCGCCCTTATGGTTTTTCAGCCTAGCAGGCTTTTACTTTTCTTCATTAAAAGATCCTTATTCGCGATAGCACGAACTTCCCTTGACCATTTTGCGTAATACCCAGGAAGACTTTTTAGGTGGGCTTAGGAGTGTTTAGAAAGAAAAGATATATGGTTCAAAATCCCAAAAAAAATGCCCCTAGTTTGGCATTCTTGATTTTATTTCTTCTATACTTTGGATGAAAGATTTTTCTTTGAAAAATACTCCCTTCTTTGTTTATTCCGGGAATAGAGATCTTTTTTTTTTTTTTTTTGAAAAAAAATGGGCCTGAAGTAACTTCTCAGGTTGCCTACGTACCCCAATTTAGTTTGGGATCAGGTCTAAACTTAAGTCGAAATACCCTCCCCTAGGTTGGTTGGTTGGTGTGGTTTAGAAAAAAAATGATTATCTTTTCATATTGGATAGAGGGGCTAGCAAAGGAAAATAATTTTTTTTTTTGAAAAAAGGTGAGATCAGGAAAAGTGCATCGGTCAAAGAAAGGTCTCCTTAAATGGGGTATCACATAATTTGATTGAGGTTAGTTAATGTTTTGCCTTGTACGGTCTCTTTGATGATAACTGATCTGCCCTAGTTGGGCTCAAACTTTCTTTGGTGGAACTCTACGAGTGATTTTATTTTCAACATTGAGTACTTGAGCTGGCCTTCTCTTATAGTGTTGACTTTCAAGTCTGGCTCTTAGAAGTAGTAAAGGAAAAAATATTTGCCCCTTGCTTGATGTCTCCTTTTTGGCATCCATTATATAATGTTCCTTTCCTTGATACCTGGGATGATAAATTCTGAATATTATAATGGAAAATTCATTATCTTGAAGTGTTTAATCCACTTTGATGGATTACTTTGAGTATTTGAACTCATTGGTGACATTCAATTCTTTTGAGTGTAATTCATGCTTTGAATTTATGTCTCTTGATCATGACTCCCTTGAGGTGCGATGTGTCTTCGAACTACCAGAATAACCTTCGATTCTAGAGATATATGTCATGCCCATATCATTAGACCAAAGATTAATTGTTGAAAAATATTAGTGCTCACATTAAGCGTATCCTCATAGGATCATGCGAAAACATCTCTGAACTACTTAAGTAAGTCCATTATTTTCTCATGTTCTTCTAGGGATTGGACAGTTTTGATTCGCACTTCTCAAGAATTATCCTTAGATTCAATTTTTAATCAAATTCATTTTCAAAAATTTGAAAAACTTCTTGCATACATGATAATCGAAAGAATCTTTTTATTTCATTAGAATGGAAGGATTCCATTATTAACCTAGAATAATGACTCTTGTAAAAAGAAATACTCTTTGAAACTTGACACTACTTGGAAATTAACGAGATAAAAAATAATGGAAAGAATAGGATAACTAGATGGTATTTTATCCAATAGACTCAACATTTCACTTAAATGTTATCTTCCCTGCGTCGATGAGGTCTTGAATAGCTTGATGGAGAGATATACATTTGTCAGTGTAATGACTTATAACTTGGTGAAACTCGCAGAACTGTTAACTTTCGTCATTACTTTGAAGGGCATTGGGTACGGACTTAGCCCGTAATAGTCCTTTATTTGTTAACATCCTCAAGGCAATACTTAAGGTCATCCCGAGATTATCAAACTTCCTTCTAGGCTTGGATCACTTAACAACATTAACTGTCGATTGTATTGGATTTGAGTTAGTGACCTTCAGACTAAAATGCTTCATAAACTCTTCCATGATTTATTTCCAAGTATGAAGTCGAGACTGTATTAGCAATGTAAGCCATTCAAGAGCGGGTCCTTTGAGAGTGGTACAAAATAATTGTGTCATTTGTTCACTCCCTAAACCTCGAAGATGCATGTCCCCGATATACGAGCATAGGTGAGTTCTTGGACAGGAAGTTCCATCGTATTTAGGCATGCTTAGTAATTCATATTTTTTTGAAGTATCGATTCTAGTCGTTGAATCCCCTCTATGTCTATCTTCGTTATCTTGGTATGCCCCCATCGGATGACATTGGCAAGCATGATTCATCTGGTTCACAAAATCTTGCATGATTTGATGTAGATTAGCCGTGTTGAAGATTGATGATCTTTCAGAAACAAATTAGAGATCACGACCAAAAAGGGCAAAGGATTTGACCAAACAATAGAGACTGTGCTTAGACGGCAAGTTAGATGACTTGATAGAATGACCGGGGTAAAGACACAAAATAGGATGATGTAGAATGTCTTAGAGCAATTTCGACCAAATAAAATATTTTCTTTTTTATTGAATCCGGATGCATCCTTTATCATTAGGTTTACCAAAATAAGAAATTAATATAATAACCTATAGTCCGATGGGCAAAGTGATGTGACCAATTTAATACATTTGATTAGATACAATAATAGGAACCTGTTGATTTAACTGATTCTATGAATGAAACTACGCGTCCAATCAAGTTGTTAATTCTATTTAGACTGATCTAACCTAATGGACTAAATTAGACTTTTCATTACTTATAATCAATTGATCCATTTGATTTTGTAAAAGTTGATCCAAATGCTTGTTCCAAATGGGCCAATTGATTAGTTACGTACTATTGAGATCTATTGGGAGGAATAGAGTAGTTTATAACCAAAAACCAATCGGTCTAATTGATTCGATGTAATTCAATAAAACCTATTTTCAATTGGCCTAACTGGTTGGTTTGATGTAAATTACGTTCAACCCAATGGACTGGCAGAGTTAATCGATTAAGATGATTTTATTGGGTCAGACCGATATTGCAGGTTTAGTTTGAACGATCTAGATCGGTCTGCCCACTTGCCTATTGGTTGGATTGAATAGAGTAACCCGGGAACACCCATGATAGGTTCGAGTCGTGACCTATAGGGAGATTTTCAAACTTTAAGCTTACTATGTGCAATGCATTTTTATCTGGCCACCCTTGCCCAAGTAAACCTATATACCTCTCGAGCGTACTCAATCAGACGGTAAGTGGTGACTTGGTTTGATATACCATATAGGTGATAATCTAAAACTTCAACTCACTTTTCTGAAGTCAAAAGCAGCCAGTTTAATCCCCAGATCAGAGGCGGCGCGTGATGCTTGAGCAAAGGCACTCTTAAATCACCTCTTTTCTAGAATAGACGTAGTTTATCCTCCTAGTACCGTAGTACATCAGAGCAGGATCTCACCTAGACACTGGTTTTGACCAAGAAGTGCAATTGATGTACTTGGATCATCTTTGATATACCTATGGGTACGAGTCAAGAGTTGTAGCTTTCATAAATGGTTTGGCATCCCACGAGGGGACCGAGCACGTACTAGTACTACGTTGGTAATAAGGACATGTGACCGTGCGACTTACAATAGGTTAAAGGCTTAGGTCGCTCCAGCCTAAGTGCATCGATATACCTTTCAGAGTCACCTGATTAGATGGTACTGATGCCCCAGTTTGATATATCTTAAGGAACGTAACTGGAGTTGTGGTTTTCATGAATGATGTCGCATCTCCGAAGAGACCGGGCCACGCACTAGTGTCACGTTGGCTATATGGGACATGCAAGAGAGCAAAGTAGTAAACGTGCTAGTAGTGTGTGCAAAACAGGGTGGGGTGTGCCCAGGGCCTTTTTTCAAACAAATGGGGCCATGGGCCTAATAATTTCATCACAACATTGATTCCACAGAAATTTTAATCAAGATAATACACAAACCAATCACATCAACGTTAGGATCAAAATAAGCAACTCCCACATATGTATCAATCAAGATCACGACGAGTTAGATAGGCAATCAATCAGATATAGCATGGAGTAATCAATCAGATCTAACATTGAAAGAGGCATAGCATGAACCAAAACAATTTTTTATCTTATTTTTATGGTCCAATCAAAAATCACTTTGGGTGACCTAAACAAAATCAAGACTTTAACGAAGAATGATATTTGTAGAGATGAGACGATTCTGGTTTTTTTTTAAAACAAATTTACTTTTGCAAAGGAAAGAAATTCTTTCAGAAAATAAATAATAATAAAAAAAAAAACTATTACTAATTATTAAAGAAACCTAAAAACGTCCATTAAGGAAACTCTATTGCCAACCAATTTCTATGTTTGTAATAAAAAACGGAATCATGATGTAATGTGCTAGGTAAAAATTGGTGTGTCAATAGAAGTTTATGAAAAAATGAACCAACTAGCTATGTTAATTTTGTAGTCCATGTCATCTAAAGCACAAACAGATCACAAAGAGATTCCCCCACATTCTTCATGCCCTTTTGCCATTCTTCGGTAGAAATCAACTCAACCAATCCAAATTCCAAACGCAACATTAGTCCACGAGTCCGCAATCGAAATTCATTGATTTAAAGTCTTTTTCACCTCAATGATTTGAACCCAAAATTTCCTTAATGGTTGATTTTCGAAATCCACCCCAAATTTTTTAATTAGATTTACCTTTTAAAAAAAAAAAAAAAAAAAACCTTGGAATCAAATTTAATTGAACCGATACTGGAAGTAATGTAGAAACAATAGATAGATGGAAATAGAAAAACTAGAGTCGCAATGGAGAGTTGGCAAATTGGATTCCACCAAATGCGTTACAACAAAGGAGAACAGAACCCAAACGTCTCCAAGTTTGGATAAAGAAGCATCTGGTAGTAAACCCAAATATATACTCTCAATATCATACCCAACAAGGAAGTAATTGTCCACAATCAATGAGCAAAATTTTTTTTTTTTAAAAGTCCCTATCTATAGTTCAGAACGACATCTTCATTCACAGACTTGGCGAGTTCTACAGCTTTCTCGTCGTCAAGACCATGAAAAGCCATTATCTTGTGGCCTACTAATTCTTTTACAGACCAAATGCCGAGAAGTATATGGATTATGGTTATTTCCCCACCCAACAATTTCTCAATAAAGCAACGATAATTCTAAGGCAATTTTGATTCAAAAAAAAAATCAGCCGACATAAATTCTTCCCTTTCACTCTGTTTCTTACATCGATAAAATTTCCCAGACTCAATCTGAGCCGTTTATTTGATCTCTCATTACTTTCCGGTTCGATCAGCTTCAATATCTTCTTCAACTCCTTGTATGACAAAAACTTCTTTCTCCATTCTAACGATGTTTGTTCGATCTTATTGCTCAAACTTTTCCCAAACTTCATCTCTCCACGTATTTAAAACAGAAATCGAATGATCGAGCAAGTAAGACTAAATAACGAAATCTAATAAAAAGCTAATGAAGATCTAAGTCCAATAATGGAGCCTATAGAGAGGTTCAAGAACAAATTTTTTTGTAGCAGTACAGCCAAAGTTTTCGAAGGAGGGGTGAAACGATGAAGAGGGTGAAGAAGAAAGATAGTAGGAGAAGAAACAGAGATGAAGAGAGAGAGAGAGAGAGAGAGAGAGAGGAGGGACGTTGCTGCGCCCTTCTTTCAGCACATGTAGAGAAGAAGATATAAGAAGAAAGAAAGTCGTTTTGCTAACGGCACACCAGCCCAATGTGTTGTTGGCAGCATCACGCCTAAAAAGAAACTCCTCTTTTTTTTTCTTGATTTTTTTTCTTGAATTTTTTTTTAATAATAAAAAAAAAAGGAATCCAACATCACAATTTGTTGTTATTGCCAACAGCACGCCTAAAAAACTTTTTATTTTTTTTATTTTTTTATTTTTTATTTTTTTACAATTTAAAAAAAACAAAAAAAAAACCTAAAATCACCTCGTATCTCATAAATTGCATGTCCAACAATATTATTATATTTTCCCTCCTAATTTTCTTTTGAAAAATGTTAGATTATGTTGGAGTCTCCAATAGTGACCCTTAATTAGGACCATAAAAAAACAAAACACATCCCAAAAATAGAATATCCAAATGTTAGTCTTACTTGATTGACTTTAAGATTTTGACTTTAGTTTTACTTGATTGACTTTAATTTTAATTAGGATTTCACTTTACATTAATTAATATTTTAATTATTAATTTCATAATTTTTAATTATTAAAATTATAAAATTACCATTTTACCCTTAGAGATGACTTTTTGCGTTTTAAGTTGTTTTTCAATGTTCTAGGATGTTTTGGAATCGATTTTCTGTAAGAAATTCAATGAGAATATTGGTTTGTGTCATTTATGAAATTTTTCATGAGAAATGATAGTGAACTTTATGAGGGGCATTTTCGTAATTTTGTCAAATTTTGTGAAAATTGGCGAAATGGTTTATTTGATTTCGATTTGTTATTTTATGTGTTTGAAAGGATTTTCCTAAGCGTAATGTAGGCTCTAGGAATGTTTTGAGGTTAAGAGTATTTTAGTAATTTGATCATTTTTTAGTGATTTTTATCGTAAAGTTTCTTTTTGTCGACAAGATGATGATTTCTACATTTTTGGGATTATATTTTCTTAACGTAGTGTGGTTTCTATAATTTTATCAGTTTGAGATACCTCATCTGAATTTATGAAACATATCTAGTAACAAATAAAGCATTGGAATAAACATCCATCATTAGGAACCGTTGCAATCAGGTTGACGAGTTGATTAATCAAGCGAATGCAAAAATGGGGTGTTTACATTCTCGAAGGATCCAAAAATAGTAGCC
The DNA here is from genome assembly GCF_017979445.1 of Akebia trifoliata. NCBI lineage: Eukaryota > Viridiplantae > Streptophyta > Magnoliopsida > Ranunculales > Lardizabalaceae > Akebia > Akebia trifoliata. The sequence continues at coordinate 19,084,778 of NC_141377.1, read as the reverse complement.
ATCATTATCGCGTATAATCTCACATGTTATTAATATGACTTAACTGTACAAAATAATGTAAATATCTCAAGAATTGGTGCAGATAGAGCTAATGATTTGAGAAGATACTCTTTGATACTTTTTAAAGAGTTCTCACAAACTTCATCCCATTCAAATTTGAAATATATATGCGAATGTAAGCAAGTCGATCTTACAGATATTTGAGCTTATAAATGTTTTTTGGTGCTAGCATCTTTTGGATGGCCTAATCTTACTTCGGTTTATTTCAATGTCATGATATCGAATAAAAAATCCTAAGAATTTACCTAAGGTAACTCCTGAAGCACATTTTAATGGATTCATCTTGAACTGGTATCTTCAAAATCTATTCAAGGTATCACGCAAATATTATAGGTGATCCCTTTTTTTTTACTACTAGGTCATCAACATAACATTCGACCTTATCGTGTAACATGTCATCAAATATCTTTTGCATAGCTCACTCGTAAGTGGCACAAGCATTTTTGAGTCCAAAAAGCATAACTTTGTTATAATATATGTCTTTTGTGTACGGAAAGCTATGAGCTCCTCATCTTTTGGAACCATTCAAATTTGGTTGTATCTAGAAGATTCATCCATGAAAAATAAAGCCTCATGTTTCGTAGTCACATCAACCATAAATTCTATGACTAAGAATGGAAAGTCGTATTTTGGACACGCATTGTTCAAGTCGTAAAAATCTACGTACACTCAAATTTGTCCATTCTTTTTTTTTTACAGGAACTATATTGGATATCTAGGTTGGATATTTTATTTCTTGAATGAAGTCGACTTTAATTTACTTGTTGACCTCTATCTCAATCTATGGTACCAACTCTAGTAAAAAATAACGTTGTACCTCTTTTATTAGGTGAACTCCGTGTCTGACTACAAGTTGATGAATAACAATTTTTGAGTCAAATCCTAACGTTTCTTTGTAAGTCCAAGAAAAAATATATTTGTATTCCTGTGGCAACTTGAAGTACTCAATATTTTCATTTAGAAGAGTACTAACGAACGTAAGTCAGGCCTCTTCTATTGTACCGAGGTTTTTTTCTTTCAAGTCGTCAATAGTAGCCTGTCCACCTTCTCCAAAGATAGGTGAAACACTTTTGAATTATTTATCTTATGAAGAAGATTCTATTTTAGGGAATTCCTCAATAGTGATGTGATTTACGAAAATGATATCTTCAGAATTGTCTATCTCTATAGTTGAAGCTCGATTGTTGCTCGTTTGGTTCGTAAGAATGATGGTGCATTGCTTCAAGACCAATGCATCTGATATCAAGACCTCTAAAACTTCTTGCCACTTCATAGGAGACTAAATATTGCTACACAAACTACTATTACCTTTATGCTCAACATGTTTATTTCTTTGCCTATGCTGGTGTCATGATTTCTTTTGCTGGTTAAGCCCAACATTCTGACCAAGTCTAAACAATGTAGATGTACAAGGTTTATGAATCTATACATTTTGATGGTAATTTAAAGTACCCAATCGGTTAAATACCAATATGATCAGGACATGGCCACCAATTTGATCAAAAACTAATGTATATGGAACTGGTATTTCTTTTATAGACCCATCGATGACCTCTACTATAGTAAATTGCAAAGAAGTCGTCATCATCCCTTAAATTTTGATAAAAGCCTTAGGCGTATAACTTAATCCTACTCATGTGAATGAGACTCTCTCTCTAGCTCGAACAAACTTGATTTGCATTGCAATTAAGCCATGTATTTGATCGGATGGTGGTAGTTTACCTAATTGTACAAGTTCACATTTCCCGTAATCAACGATCTCGAACAACTTTGAAGTTTTAGAATCGAACCAACTTTTAGACTCTACCTCTGTGAGATTGTCTTATGGTTCTTTGTGATTGATGTAACTAGGATAAATCCTTCGATGGGTGTCCTAACGATGTAAGAGTTTTGAAATGGTGTAACCAGAAGGGTTAACTCTTCTTTTAGTAAGTCCAATTCAACTTTAAAGATAAAAGGCTTGGACTTTGATAAAGTCTCTTCGAAAGGGGATTGTCTCGACTTCTGTCCTGACCGTGGTACATAACGAAATATCAGGATCAATTGCACAGTATTAGATGATGCATCCAACTTTGGTTGACTTACCTTTGTCTATTTTATTTTTGGTTGATACTCATTTTCATATTCTTTCGACAGTTGAGGAGTGTGAGAAATCTTATCAAAATAATTCATGGTATGTTTTATTTTGTCAGCTCTTTGCTTCCTTGAAGAAGGTACCAAAATTGGAAGCGTTTCTTGAATGATGTCCTCTCCCAAATAGAACTTTGCATCGATGAAATCTGCATCCACCTTTTTGAAGGGTTGATCTTCGGTCACTACGTATTATTGCACACCATCTTCATATACTTGAAGCACTGGTATAATATGGATGGTACTACTCTAGTTTCATGCAACCACGATTGATCAAGAAACAAATGATATGAGATTTTACAATTAATCACATGGAAGAGCATCATTGATTCTAAATCTACAATAGAGAGTTTGACTCTTATCATGTCGATATTTCTTTGACCACCTAGGTTGAACTCTTGAATCATCAACTTACTACGAGCCAGTTGATCCATTTAGATTCCAACTTATTTTATGGTACAAATTGGCATATTGTTGATTGTAGAACCACAATCAAGGAAGATTTTTTGAATTTTGTTCTCTCTCACATAACCTGTAACATAAAGAGACTTGTTGTGAGGTCAAGACCCCAATTATAGATCCTCATTGGTGAATGCAATCGTGGCCATGCACATACTATTTTGTTGTAAATCTTCATCAATTGAGATTTGTTCTTAAGCATACTGAACCTTCTAAAATTCACTGGAGAAATCCAAGTCGACCTGTGAATCTTTCATTTCTAAGGTGATGTTGTCTTCCTCAAATCTCTTATTTTTATCACTAGAAATGGTAGGATGTTCCTCAAACTTGCTATTAACATCATCTTCTACCGATTTCGCTTCCATATGGTGGGATGAAACTATGTAGACTTCTATGCATTGTTCCTTCAAGAGCTTCTTAAGTAAGAATTTTAAAAGAATAACTGGCACACAGGGAGGTTGCTGAAGGATGTCTTCAAGGTCTATTGATGGAAGTCAAAAAGTTTTCTTTTTTGTTGCTATTTTTCATTTTTTTACTATGTACTTCGTTTTGATTTTCTTTTCTTTCTCATTGGTTTTGGAGTCGGAGGAGTTGGCACGTGTGTAGTGCACTTTTTTTAATGAGTGCCAACTGTTCACCCTTTGTCCTCAATTGAAGCAAAATTATAAGAGACTCAACCTTGAATTTGAAGTTGAATGAGATTGTTGTCCTTATTGAGGTCAAGTGGAAAATGTGACGATCTTCCCTTTATTTGGCAATGCTCCCAACGTGGGGTGAACCTTTTCAATGTCAAAATGTATGGACATGGGGTTGTGATAGTAGAGGTGGAACTTTTATGATTTGGAGAGATAGAGTTTGTGTTGCATACAGACTTGACAAAATTATTGGATCAAAAGATCCAAATGTAATAGTGGTCATGTTAAAAGTGGCAACATTTTCGACAAATCAAGTTTAATTTTTTCTTGATGTGACAAATCTATAATTTTCTACTTGGAAGCAAAGTATTTTTCAATTGAGTTACTAATCACCCTCTAATAATGACAATATTTTGATCATTGTCACGACCTACTTCCTCGAGTCGTTTGGGTATTGGAAGTTCAATGAGTTACAACTTCAGCAGCTCTTCGAACATGCCCGAGATGTCAACATCAAGAAAAGGATACTCCTTTGCCTTAAGCTCTTTGAGAGTTTTCTAAGCTTTTCCTTTTTCTTATTTTGAATTAGCTCTTGGTTGATCTTCTCTTCCCTTACTTGTGGTCTTTAAAAACTTACTGGTGGTGATAGACAAAACTTCCTTAGTTTTGAAAGACTTGTCATCTTTCTTTCCTTCGAGACTCGCTCAATCATGGAGTCTAATGAATAGCTATATTATGTTCCATGTCATGGGCTCGAGTGGCTATCTCTTCAAAAGTGTATGGTTTAATTTCTTTCAAAATGTAGAGGAGTTACCAATGCATCCCTTGAATACACATTTCAATAATAGAATATTGAGAAAGATGGTCCATATAGTTGAGGGAAATATTTCTCCAACCTTCGATATAAAGAGAGATGGAGATTTGTATTTGAGATTTTAGAGATGTAAGTATTGTAAAATTCATAGGTTTATTCCTATATTTTGAGGATAAGGTTTGAACTCAAGACCTCTTGAGTGTTACTTGTAAAAAGTAGATTTTTCCCTTTTTGGTGAAACATAAAAGAGCTTTTTTCCTTTTTTTCTTTTTAGTATTAGTTGAAAGTCGAAGATTCTCTTTGTTTTTTTGGTTATGAGAATTGTAAAGACAACACTTTAATTATTTAGTCCCACATCGGATAAATACAAGAAAAGTTCACAACTTATTAATGATCCCTCTTTCTTTATTGCTTGAGTGCGAGAGAGAAAGAAGTTGGGTCTCGCGTGCTCAAAGCACCGTGGGACTACAGCGCATTGTGTTTGGGGCCAACCTGTCAAAAAACCTTAGTGTGCTTGTGCGTAGGTGGGTGCAAATCTCAAATTTTAAGCCCCACGTGGGTATGCATGAAAAGTCCATTTTTACTAAATTTTTATTTAATCTCAACCGTTGACTTACATTGTTAATTATTTTTATCTCAACCATTGATCTGCGAGTTAATGTATTGACTGTTTGGGCTTCTCAAGGCCCAAACAATGTGTCTACATTACAATTGTAAACCATTTGGACCTATTGTGAACCGATAGCCTATTGCTTATAAAATAATATCGTTCCCTATTGTTAAAACACATAATAAACACAGAACTTTCTGATATCTCTTCTTCTCTTCTGTTCTCTCCTATACTAAATATTACTGCTTGTACAAAGTTCGATCTAATTGAATTCGTTGTAGATCTATTATTTTCGAGTGCACAGTTAGTAGGCAGTGACTGTTGAATCTTGAAAACAAGACGTTTGTGAAAGCCCCCTCGATCCGCGGGGTGCGCGGATCCGCTTTTGACCCTTGAGGTTTGGGAGTCGCCACCTAGTTATTAAGGTCTAGGAATCAAACTGACTCTAAGAAAGGCAAACATTACTAATTTACGAAAGAAAAAAAGGGTCCGGGGATCACGTTACGGGGTTGGAAGGTGTTAGGCACCAACCCCGCCCAGCCAAAGTCGGTATCTACTAATTTCCCAAATAAATTACATTGCTAAAAAAACCTAGATAAAAACATTAAGAAATTATACCTTTCCGAAGACAACTTTATCGTTCCCTCAGATCTGACAGAGTAACTCCTTGTTCAGTATTCCTTACTTCAGTCTATCTCCGGATTTAATTTCTGATCTCCGAGGTGAGGTATCCATTCTTTAGATCTGGATTCTTCGGATTTGTTTATGGATTTTGGGGTGTTTTTGAAGGGCTTCTAGGTGTTTTTTGAGCTAAAATTGAGGTATGGGTGTTAGGTAAGGAGTTGGGGCTCCAAAACTAGGGTTTATGGGAGGTTAAGGGGACTTTTTGACCTACTTCTCTTAGGGTTTTTGATTTTATACGAAAATAGGGTGTGAGGACCTCTATTTATAGATTTTTTTAAGAGTTGATTTAGATAGAATTAGTATTTGATTATAATTCTTTTAGTTAGAGTTATATTTTAGTAAGAATTGTTTTAGGTAGAGTTGTATTTTAATTAGAATTGTTTTAGGTAGAGTTGTATTTTAGTTAGAACTCTATTAAATAGAGTTATTATTTAATTGGAACTCTATTAGGATTTTGACTTTTGGTCTTATTTGATTGACTTTAAGATTTTGACTTTAATCTTAATTGATTGACTTTAAGATTTTCACTTTAGTCTTGCTTAATTGAGTTTAATTTTGACTTTAGTCTTACTTGATTGACTTTAATACCTTGACTTTAGTCTTTCTTGATTGACTTTAATTTTTTGGAGAACCCCCCTCTATTATATCTTTAATTCTTTAGACCCCCAAATGGAGGGGTCCTTAAAGAAATATCTTGCGAACCCTCAACAATTTTGCCTGAGAGCCCGATTGATCAATTTTTTTAGTTCAAAATTTTAAATTAATTTCATTAATGTTTCACTTTAATTATTTAATATTTTATTTATTATTTCAAAATTTTTAATTATAAAAATTGTGAAATTATCGTTTTGCCCCTAGAGAGGATTTTTCACGTTTTAAGTCGGTTTTTTATGTTCCAGAATGTTTTAGAATCGATTTTTCTTAAGGAATTCATTGGAAATATTGGTTTGGATCATTTATGAAGTTTTTTGTGTAAAATGATCGTGAACTTTATGAAGGGCATTTTCGTAATTTTGTCAAATTCTGTTAAAATTGACGAAATGATTTATTTTGTTTTGATTTGTTGTTTTATGTGTTTGAATGGGTTTTCCTAATCGTAACGTAGGCTCTAGGGATATTTTGATGTTAGGGATATTTTGGTGTTAGGGGTATTTTGGTAATTTGGTCAATTTTTAGTGATTTTTATCGTGAAACTTCTTTTTGTCTGCAAGATGATGATTTCTATGTTTCTGGGGTCATATTTTCCTAGCGTAGCGTGGTTTCTAAGGTTTTGTCAGTTCGAGATACCTCATCCAGATTTCTGAAACTTATCTGGTAACAAAATAATGTAATGGAATAAACATCCATCATTGGGAATCATTGCGATCAGGTTGACAAGTTGATTAATCAGGCGGATGCAAAAATGGGGTGTCTACAAATGCCCCTCTTGGGCAGAGGGTTGAAGCAAACTAGATAGCAAATCTATTTTTATAGATAGTGTGATATCTGAATGCCAAAGCTAGTGACAGTTCATTTTGCAGTCTGATTTAGCAATTCGTTGAGGTGTTCGGATCCTTAAGGTTAAAACTCTCCCCGACCTAAAAAATTGTCAGGTCATCGAGCGCAAACTCTCACTAACAGTGTCAGATCCTTGAATTTTATAAAATTCTCCTTGACTGATGTAACAACTGTGCAAGTGTGATTTAAAATCTAAAATAAATTTCAAAGAGTTTAAGTTGGAACTGAGTAAAATCTAAGTATAATTTGAGCATAATCTGAGCATAAACTGAGCATAATTCCGAGAGAACCCTCGGCCGCATCTGAGCATAATTCCGAGAAAACATTCGGCGGTAACTGAGCATAATTCCGAGAAAATCCTCTGCGGCATCTGAGCATAGTTCCGAGAAAACCCTCGGCAGCATCTAAGCATAGTTCCGAGAAAACCCTCGGCGGTAACTGAGCATAGTTCCGAGAAAACCCTCGACAGCATCTGAGCATAATTCCGAGAAAACCCTCAGCGGTTACTTAGCATAATTCTGAGAAAACCCTCTGTGGCATCTGAGCATAGTTCCGAGAAAGCCCTCGACGGCATCTAAGAATAATTCCGAGAAAACCTTCGACGGCATCTGAGCATAATTCTGAGAAAACCCTCGGCGGCATCTGAGCATAGCTCCAAGAAAACCCTCGGCGGCATCTGAGCATAATTTTGAGAAAACCCTCAGCGGCATTTGAGCATAGTTCTGAGAAAACCCTCGGCGATAACTGAGCATAATTCCGAGAAAGCCCTCGGCGACATCTGATCATAGTTCCGAGAAAACCCTCGGCAGCATCTGAGCATAATTCTGAGAAAACCCTCGGCGGCATCTGAGCATAATTCCGAGAAAACCCTCGGCGGTATCTGGCTGAGTAAAACTGAGACTAAAGGAATAAATCTGGGAAAGAACGTTTGAAAATGAATCTGGAAAAGAGAGGTTGGATCTGGAAATGAATAGATCTGTGACAGAATGAATGCCCTATCTCCTATGTGAGATCCAAAAGTTTTATGAATTTAAAACCCGAGTTTTTATTTCTTTTAAACCTCAAAAGTTTTTCGAAAAACTGTTATCAAGAGGGTAACCTTAAGTTTGGGGTTCTCATTATCTTTTAGGATTAACATTGCTCAAAAATAAAATGCCCCTAGTTTGACAATGAACATGGCATTGAAGATAATTGAACACATCATGGAAAAATTAAAAAAATGCCCCTAGTATAAGGGGGAAAAGTTATATTAAAGAAGAAAGAAAATGCCCCTTGTATGAAGGTTTGAAATATTTGATTGCCACAAGCGCAATAAAGACTCAACTTTTAATTTTGATTAATTTTATTGAAGGTTTTGAGTCAGGCTCAAGGGAACAAAATTATTTCCTTTCGAGACTCATCATAAAATTCACCCTTATCTCCCTTGGTTCACTTGGGAAAGTAAGAATTTTCAGATCGATCGTAGACAAGATACTTGTGACTTATGAGTCTTCGCTTGGTTTAAGCTAAGTATTGAACTTGATTATTCGGATTTCTGATGTTTCAGCTCGGACCGCTCTCAGCTTGGGATTTTCTTCTATTTTTTTTTGTTGCTCTTACTTTTGCCTAGATCGCCTTTTCAGGTTTTCAATCTATCGAGTTTGCTCTAGCTTTTTCCTAGATTGCCTTTTCAGGTTGTCGATCTAGTGAGCTTTTTTTTTTTTTGGCTCTGATTGTTGTCAAAGTTGTCCTTTCGAATTTTCAACCTTGCGAGCTTGCCTTAATTTTTGCCTAAGTCGCCCTTTTCAGGTTTTTAACCTAGCAGGCTTTTTTTCTTTTCTTTTCTTTTCTTCCTTATGGAATTGCTGTTTGATCATGCTTTGCTATCTTCCTTGACTTATCGCACAGTACTTAGGAGGACTTTTATAGGTAAGCTTAGGACTAGGTATAAAAAGAAAGGGATTTTGAGGCTCAAAAACCCGAATGCCCCTTGTGTGGCATTTCTTTTATTTTACCTTGAATTTTCTTCCCCACTTTGAAGATATTTTTCTTTTCTTTTGAATTTTTTCTTGATTTTTTATTGTGTGGGAAAATAGATTTTTTTTTATTTTGATGTGGTCGGGCCTGAAGTAACTTCTCAAGTTGCCTACGTACCCCAGAATTTTGGGATCAGACCAAAACATAGTTCGAATCTTTCCTCCCCTAGGTTAGGTGATCGGGCTGAGAAAGAAAAAGACATAATTTTTCTTTTTGAAAAAGCTACAAAGAGGTTGAGAAAGGATATGTTGAACTAGGTAACTGGGTAATATAAGGATTGATTCGGCCAAAGATGGCCTCCTTAAATGTAGTACCGTTTGATTTGGTCAAGGTTGGTTGGTTCTGATAATTCGATTCTATCATGATCTTGAAGCCTGACAGCTTTTCCTGGTAATATTTCCTTGATGATGAACAGCCCTCCCCAATTTGGTTTGAACTTCCCTCTAGGATCAAAGATAGGTGTCCGATTTTCTTTAAGTATTAAATCCTCGACTTGCAAGTGACGGGCCTTGATCTCTTTGTCGAACGCACTGGCGATTCTTCTTTGATAAGCTTGCACGTGATACGAAGCTTTTAGTCGTAATTCTTCGATTAAACTTAATTCTTCATACCATGGACGAACCCAATCTGCTTCTGACAATTGACTTTCCAATAAGACCCTGAGAGACGGAATCTCCATTTCAACTGGCAAGACTGCTTCCATGCCATACACTAAGGACTAGGGAATAGCTCCAGTAGAGGATCGAATTGAAGTTTGATATGCCCATAATGCAAATGGTAATTTTTCTGACCAATCTCGATGGGATTGACACATTTTCTTGATGATTATTTTGAGATTTTTTATTGGCTGCTTGCTTCAACTGCTCTACTAATTTGAGGACGATAGGGAGATGATGCCAAATCTTGAACTTTCAACATAGAGTAATAATTTTGACTTTTAAGTATGACCCATTATCAGAGATCAATTTCGCTTCAACCATTTCATTAGTCTGAGAATGTAATTTATTCTGGGAGCTCTACCATGTTGAGAAGTCCAGCATTGATACATTTTGTAACATCTCCATTGATATTTTCATCTCATCGGGCGAGTATCTATTCCGTGTTGAACAACACCCAAGCTTGCACCTCACATATCATCATCAGACCACGCGAACAAGTCTTTTGAAATTTCTGAGTAAATTCATTATCCCCTCGTGATCCTCTAGGGATTGGATGGATTCTATCTGAATTTCTCTAGGAATTATCTTTTTTTTTTCCAAGGCCAATGACCTTTGCTTTCCCGATTAAAGGCTGAGCCTGACTCTTATCTTCTTACTCAGGAAAGAAATCTATCCTTGAAGCCAGATTAGTAGTTAATTCGTTAATGCGCTCGACGTATTCAGAAATTTCCTTTATCCAATCAAATTCAGATGGGGGCAACAAATATCTCTATGACTCGACAAACTAACTCGACCCAACAGAAAAAAGAGTCGACTCGAAAAGAAGACATGACCTTGCTGAAAAAAAGGGACTCGAACTAACCCAAATGACTTATGAAAACTCAAGACTACCCACAACGGGTTTGATTAGGACTGAGGAGTGAGACATTGCTTACAACCTGAATGACTGAGGCACTATGATCTTCAAAGAACAACTGGGCAACGTTGAGAAATTTTGAGGTCATTTCTGACAGTTGACTTGATATTGACGTTTACTCTAACAGACCGGATTTACAATCCAAGCTAGACGATGGACGATTGAGCTTAGATACAATGATAACCTAGTAACCCCATCAAATGTGGATCATCAATTCCAGTGTTACCCCCTTGATAATATTTTAAATGAACCCTGAGATTTTATTGAATTATGTACACCAATCCATTAAAAAATTCATCTATAAAAGGAAAATAATTTTATTGCACTCTTGAAAATTATTGAAAAATAATGTTTTTATTGAATAATAGTTTTCACAAACATATTTCAAATATTTTTCTTCCTTCTCCTTTTTTTTTGGAAAATCTTATTCTTCTGGAAAACATTTTACGTTTGAAAAGCATTTCTTTTTTGGAAAACATTTTTTCTCTTTTAAAATAGGTTAAAAATCCAAATTAGAAAAAAGTTTGAATTTCATTTTGATTCAAATGGCTCGGCTCATAATGATCGTTGGATCGAGATGGACTGGGTCAAGTTTAAAATGGATTTTTATTGGGTTGGTGTACTCAGTGAGACTGTAATTTCAAATCAGGTTAAACAACAAAAAATTCATCTTTGAGGACAAACTCGTACATTCCTAATCTCATCATTCATATAGATTCATCTCATCATTCACATGCATTCTGATCTCATCATTCACATACATTCATCTCATAAGGTTCCATTCAATGAACAACCCGGGAACACCCACGATAAGTTCGAGTCGTGACCTACAAGGAAGGTTTCTAGACTCTAAGCTGACTACGTGCAATGCATTTTATTTGGCTACCCTTGCCCAAATACACCTATATACCTCTCGATACGTGGTGACTTGGTTTGATATACCATATAGGTGATAATCTAAAACCTCAACTCACTTCTCTAAAGTCAAAAACAACCAGTTTGATCCCCAGTTAAGAGGTGGCGCACTATGCTGAGCAAGGGCCCACTTAAATACCTCTAGTCTAGAATAGACGTAGTCTATCCCCCTCGTACAGTAGGGTACAGCGGGGCAGGATCTCGCTTAGGCACCGATTTTGACCAAGAAGTGCAATTGATATACTTAAATTATCTTTTATATACCTATAGGTACGAGTCAAGAGTTGTAGCTTTCATAAATGGTTTGGCATCCCACGAAGGGACCGACCACGTACTAGTACTACGTTAGCAATCGGGACATGTGACTGTGTGGCTTACAATAGGTCAAAGGCTTAGGTCACTCCAGCCTAGGTGCATCAATATACCTTTCAGAGTCACCTGATCAGACGGTACTGATGCCCCAGTTTGATATATCCTAAGGTACGTGACTGGAGTTGTGGTTTTCATGAATGACATCGCATCTCCGAAGAGACCGGGCCACGCACTAGTGCCACGTTGGCTATATGGGACGTGCAAGCGTGCAAAACAATAAACGTGCATGTGGTGTGTGCAAAACGGGGTAAGGTGTGCCCGGGGCCTTTTTCAAACAAATGGGCCCATGGGTCCAATTAAACCAATCATGAATCGCATGAATATTTTATCAAATCAAACACCATTCGAATCATATGAATATTTAATCAAGATCAACACCATTCGAATCACATAAGTAAAGATAAGCGCATTAAGCATATACCGATATTAGAAACAAGCATTTAATCCAACATTATTTCATTATGTATACCAATCAAGGGTCATTTCGGGTGATCCAAAATAATTCAGAATTTCAAAGCATATTGAATTGAGGATGACTAGATATTCGTTAGGATGGAGATTTTAAAATCAAATACCCTTTTTTTAAATAAAAAAACAAAAACAAAATCCTAATAAAAAATTAGCCAACAAGTGGATCATTGTTGACAAACCATCTTTTACTAGTGTCACCCCAATTTCCAAGTAAATCATTATTAGAACAATTGGTGTGAAAAAATAACAGATCATTCCACCACAAAGAGGGTTGCCACTAGTCTTTCACAACAATTAGAACAACATTGAAGTATATTAGCAACCCATTATTAATTTATAACCCACCAATTCTTTTGAACATAAATAATTATTAAATGTCAATTGGTGTGTTAACATGGTGGTATGTCCATAAAAAATTGAGACAAATCGAATAATCATAATTTTCATAATTAAGCGAAAATCACACAAGAATACGCTTATTTAACCATGGCTTCCCGTTTAAACCATTGGTTTTAATCCCCGAAAATTTTAATAATTTTCCGAAAATGTCAACCCCAAAACCTCCCTCTTTGAGTGATCCCGAAATCGAACCAACACTCAATGGATTACAATTTTGATATTCGAGTTCAGCGACACAACGAGTCCAATCAAAGGAATTTAAAAAAAAAAAAAAAAAAAAACTCACACTTCTAGCTAAATCCGAAGGTCACACACCAAACTAGCAAAAATTTGTTTTCAACATTCTACCAAATTTGAATTTGCAAAATCGAACACCGAAAACAATTCTACGATTTGGCCGAACAAACCAAATAACAGCAAGGAATGGATCAACCATCAATGTTCAAAAAAAAAAAAAATTTAATGAACAGGGGCTGATTCAAAACATCTTTAAGCTCAATTTCTTAACCCATAGTCGTTCAAATCTCTGCGTTTTTAATAATCTAAACAACCAAAATCTGAATTTCTCTTCGACAGTGAGAAGAGAGGTCGATCAAGATCAAGTTCGGCCAAAACGAAGTGAAACAATTGCATTATCCTACCTTTTCATTCACGATTTAAGCTTTCAAACGCAGTAAAAAAAACATTTTTGCTCGAAGAGACGAATCCGGGATTTAAAGGAAACGAAATACACTTTCAACAACGATCTTTGGTTCTTACTCTAAAATCCACCGTTTCACTTCGAAGAGAAAAAAAATATGTCGATTGTTCGGAGAGACGAATCAGAGATTAAAAAAACAAACGAGAAACACATTTTCCAGCGAAGATCTTTGGCTCTTCAAGTGAAATCCATCGTTTCACTTCGAGAGAAAAAAAATATTATGTCGATATAAACCAGCGCCTCATTAAGTTTTCTTTGACAGCGGAATGAAGAGTGTGGTTAACTTGTTCTTGATCAAATAAACTTCAAGGGGGTTGTCGATTCAGAATTTTATGACTCTCTATTAGAAGAAAACAATGATTTTCTAGGTCTTAAACCGAACAGCTCAAACAGATTCGTCTGTTGAAGACGATGAGGTTGGGAAGAAAATGTGTTAAAAGCTCAAATAAGTATGGGTTTTAAAAGTAAAATAATATTTTTACTAAGAACCCACCTCCCCATCAACTTAAATATTGGGTTCAGAGAATAGGAAAAGAAAATTTACTTCATGCACACCACCCACGTTGTCTTGTAAATTGCTGTTGCCAACAGCACAAAAAAAATTTCATTCTTTTTTTTTTTTTTTCTTGTTGTCAACAGACAGCACAACCCTCAAATTAAAACAAAACGATCACAAAAAACTATCATACAACTATAGAGATTAACCAAAAGATTCTTCTTTATTATTTTTAAAAAAACGTCCAAGCATAACCAACGCGTGCCTAAAAAAAAAAAAACGGCGATCTCCCCGCTTCAACCACCATTAATCCATTAATAACCCTTTTGGAATTTTGCATTATTTAGGAACACGATAAACGACCCTCAATTGGATAAAACAATAATAAATAATGCTCGATTTGAATCATAACAATAATATGCTAAAATACCAAATATTCAAAGTCCAAACGCATAATTAGTAATCAAACCAAAATAACAACAAATAGATAAAATAAACAGCTAGACAAACTAAATAAAATATTCTAGGTCACTTTAACAATGCTCCCATACTTCGGGTTTTTCAAGTTTGATCCTCAACGATCCCCAGCAGAGTCGCCACTGAAAGCGCCCTCGATCCGCAGGGTGCGCGTGTAACACCCCAAATTTTTAATTCGTATCTCGAGGAAAAAATAAATAGTGGAATTTTAAGAAAATCTTGAAAGTGGGACTTAGGGTAAAATTGTAGGACCTTGTTTTGATCATTTTTAATGGAATCTGACCTCACCATTAGATTCAAAATGATCGAAAAACATAGTTTAGCCTGTAAGCACGCTCAAATGCGAGTCCGAATATAAAAGTTGCAAAATCCTCGATTATCGGGTCGGATCAGGCTAAAACAGTGACTTTTTGTTGGAGCAATAATTTTTAAAATTCGATCATACCATTGGGTTCATAACGAAAAATTATTCAACATAGACTATTTATTTGTCATTTTTGGAGATCAGGAAGTCGAATTATCGCCAAAAATGAAAACGACATCAAGTTTAGGGGTCACGTCAGGCCAAAAATGTAAATTTTTTATGGAGACATAATTTGTAGAAATTGACTATACCATTAGATCCGGAACGAAAAATTAGGCGAAATAGTATATTCGTTTGTCAGTTTTGGAGACCGAATGACCAAGTTATCGTCGATCAAAACAATAGGCGAAATACCGATTTCGTCATAACTTTTATAAAAAAAAAAATTTAATTTTTTTTATATAACTCATCTTCCCCAACGCGTCATATGGCCGAGACATATAAAACGAAAATTTTTTTTTTGTCTCCGATTTTTCCACTTCAGATCTCTCGCAAACGGTCTACTTTCGACGATCGCCGCAGAAGAGAAAAAGGTCCGCAGCTTCGTTCTCTACAAAACCCACCCAACCTATCTTCATTTCACTTTCTATTTCACCCGATATCGTCAAAAATCAGCCGTATTTGGATACGAAAATTTCGAAACTTTGACCTCGGATTTCGTCCGTTTCGGGGTCAAATCGCTTTCCGACGCAGAAGGGAGAAACGTCCGCAGCCTCATTCTCTACATAACCCAACCAAGTTCCTTCCGTTTTCTCGTCTTTTTCACCCCGTATAGTCAAAAATCAGCCGTATTTTTATACGGAGATTTTCGTAACTTCGACCTCGGTTTTCATCGATTTCGGGGTCAAACTGTCTTTCGCCGTAGAAGGGAGAAGAGACGAGCACATCGAGATCTTCGAAACCACCAAGCCAATTTCGAAAATCAGCCGCTTCGAAGTTCGGTCCATCTCGATTATCGCGCCAATCGCCTCGATTTCCGCGCACGTGCTTCAATTCCGTCGCCTAGTGATTGTAAGGAACTCTCAATTTCTATTAGTAATCATAGATTGTGAAAATTGCATTTAGGATTTTATTGGAAAAATTTGGATGTATTTCCGAAATATAGAATTATTTGTTTATTTCAAAATTCACGCCAGAAATTGCATGTTTGATATGTTTAATTGTATTTTTAACAAATTATACGTGGGTAGAGTATTTTAACGGGTTATTGCCATAAATTGGGTCTTGTGCACTGCTCGGACCCCGTTTTGATATGAAATTTGTATTTTTTTTTAATATTATTGATAGAAATAAATTCTATAGTTGAAAAATGTGATTTAATATTCAATGAACTCAGATTGAGTTGATGAATATCAGAAAATAGATATTTTATGAAGAGATTGAAAACTGTAAAAGTCGAAAAAAGGGAAAAAGGGTATGAAACGGTAAAATGTCAAAGTCACACCCGAGGGGTGATGTCTGCATTTTACGTTGTTGTGTTGTATGCAGGTTGGTGAACGGATATCCAGGGATAAT
Organism: Akebia trifoliata; assembly: GCF_017979445.1. Classification (NCBI taxonomy): domain Eukaryota; kingdom Viridiplantae; phylum Streptophyta; class Magnoliopsida; order Ranunculales; family Lardizabalaceae; genus Akebia; species Akebia trifoliata. The sequence goes on along the minus strand of NC_141377.1, from coordinate 19,068,589 downwards.
GTTACTGGTTGCATGTTTATTTACTTTCTGTTAGCGCGAGGCGCTCTGTTATGTTATTTATTTTAAGCCGGGTGGCCACACTTGCATGGTAGGAAACTGGATATCTATTCTCAACCTTGTATTGTTAATTTCTCTTTTGTTTTCAAATGAAAATAATATATATAAGTAGCTATTTTGTGAGCTGTTAAAGAGTTTGTGAATGCCTGAAGGGATAGTGCGTCATATCATCCGGAGTGGTGTACTATCCTGGGATGTACGGTAGGGACCACCAAACTCATACGTGGTATGGGACGCGTATGAGAGTGGAGTCACAACTGGAATCCGGGTTTATTCCTCTCTATCTTTACCAGTGAACTTGTAATGTAAAGGTGGTCGTATACGAATGGTTTGTATATTTGGGAATCACATGCACGCCTGATAGGCATAGACGAAGATGATTAGTCAGTGATCACTAACAATCTATAGTAGTCGAACGTTCTGACACATCGAAAAGAGACCCATTGCTTACGGTCACGTCAAACGGCCAGCCTGAGCCGGATAAATGGTCAACCAAACGTGGTAAGGGCAGCGACCGGCCACAAAATCAGGAACTAAAAGCCAGAAAGGAATTGTAACATCATGTCCCGACTGGGAGCGATCCAGTCGTGAATCCCAACTCTCTAATTCCAATACTCCACCATCGTGTATTATGTATCTGTTGCTTATTTTGATATATAAAATGAAATGCATGTTTATTTTTTTCCATTTGATCAATTAGATTTGTATAAAAAGATAATGTTATAGTGAGTACTGCTGATCGATGTAATGTGAGTTTTAAAATGTTTAGTTGCTCATCCCTGGCTATATGTACCAATTAATCGTAGTTTTCTTCTGTAAAACTTTGTTTATTTTAAAATGATTCAGTATGTTTATTCGTTCATGTTAGGAGAGGTTATTGGCAGAAATTGTTGCTTCCATACTGGGTAACCATTGTTACTCACCCTTTCATTCTCCATTTTTTAGTTTCAGATCCAAAAACTTAGCGAGGCAGGAGTAGAACATGAGTGAGAATCATCTGGTGGGTCAGATAGACAGTCAGAGTCCGTCACCTGGTAAGTATTGGAGTTATACTCCATTTGTCTAGGAGTATTATAGATTTGTATTGAGCGTTAAGACTCTTGTTAGAGTGAGAAATTTTGTATAATCTTGCATTCTGGTTATTCTTCCGCACTCTGATCTTTCGTACGTTATTAGACGTGTATAAGCTTCCGCTAGTATTATATTTTGTATATGTATGCAGGATTGTATGTCGTTTATCAGGTGCAGGTTGAACGCCTTGGAATGCTAACATAAACAGAGGAGACCATGCCGAAATTTCGAGGTGCCACTTAGTACCTCGAGATCTGACATGGGGATTTGTGTTAGCGTTCGGCGGGGCGCCACAGATGGTATCAGAGCATAGTATTAGATCCGTATGGGATACAGATCTGCTATGTTTTAGAGAATTGGTTGATACCACATATATTAGAGCGATAACCATAGAGTGTCACTAGGAATTCGGTATCCGAGCTCATTAATAATTCCGTATTGGAATTATGAGTTTTTCCGTGTCTAGATGTCTATAAAGCCTAGTAAGCCTAAGATAGGATTCTTGATTTGTTCTATTAGTAATGGAAATAGAGTCCATTACTAAGTTCCAAGCTATGATAGGAATTCATAGTTACGTAAGAGCGGTTTTGGCCTTATTCTGATAAGTGTCTTATTACAGATAAACACAAGTGAGAGGAAGGGACGAGGCAGAGGCCGAAACGCAATGTAGACGAGACAGATTCTAGACTAGACCACTAACCTGATAGCATAGTAAATGTCATTCATGGGACAAATGGTTGTATCTCATATCAAGTCTAAAGGGAAAGTATGAATAATACAACTACCACCTTGAAGTCAAATGGAAAAAGGACAATTATTATCTAATGAGAGACAAACAATTACGAAACTAGTAAATTCACAGGAAAAATAATCATACATGAGGAACGAGATGACAGACATACATACTCGATGGATGGAAGAATTTTATAAAAAAGAACAACACATACTACTAAGTCAATCGAAAGAAGAGTTATGATATATTACGAATGTAGTAAATTGGGATATAAAGGAGAACAATGTTCGGGTCGATATCAATCGATTAAGGATGCATGCCTCAAAAAGATGCTAGACAAACCAATTGAAAGAACAATAAGGCCACCAGATTTAAATAAAGTTGATAACGTATTCATGTCATCCCGAACAGACAAGACTAGCGATCGGAAGTGAGAGATGGTACAAGACTTACCTTGATTGCAAGGCGCACCATTAAATCCAATAAATGAGGGAGTTTTGGAATTCTTCGCAATAGACAAACAATACTCCACCTCAAGGACTACTACCATAGGTCATGCCTTTGAAGAATGAGAGAATTCCCCAGCCCAAATGATAGGTAAATCCAATAATGTGATTGTAAAATTTTCAACGATTACGTATATCAAGATTTGGGGACTTTTTCGATCTGATTGAGGTCAATAAGTGGGTTTTGAAAACCTGAAAGATTTTGAGTGACATGTAATGCCCAAGAGATCGGTGGGTAATGGTCGATTACATTCTAGTTGGACGAGGATACCAATCATTAGTAACGTTTTGAGATGAATGTATTGGGAAATGGATCATTTGAGTGGGTAGAATTCGAGAGGATATATTTATATCCGAGACTGCTCAAGAAATCAAGTACAAGGAGTTTTTGAGATTAGTTCAAGGTCATCTATCGATTATAGACTATGATATGATGTTCACTAGGTTGTCACGATATGCGCCCGAGCTTATCCTGGCAGATCTGCAGAAGGCCCGTGGATTCTTTAGAAGACTATAACCTACCTAAGGGCCAGGAGGTAGATGATTGAGACTACCAATTATAGAGATACGGTAAATCGAGCTTAAATGATAAAATGAGAGGAGATAGAGTTTCAAACCTCCAAGGGGCAAATGAGTTGACCTTAGATTTCTTTTCTTCCCAAATTAGATTCGGTCAAGAGGCCGATGTATTCGAGACTAATCTTCATCGGATCATTGTATCCACAATATAGAACTCCTCCACTATCAAGTTGTAGAGTTCCCCAATCGCCGAGTTATAGAGTAGTTGGAGCTCCAATGATGCCAACAAGACCAAAGGAATCAACAAGGTAGATTCAGAGCCTGCAAACCCCAGTCTACCAACTGCCTACTCCACAGAGATCTATGAAGACAAAATCATTGACACTGTTACGCGTGTGGTCAGATGGAACATATTAGGAAATAATGTTCTCTATCATAGTCGCGAGCAAGGATTGTGACCCAGGAGAGAGTACCTGTCTCCAACGAAGTTTTGGAAGGTACAATTTCTAATTATAATGTTAGTACGTGAAGTTTTACTCAATATTGGTTCCTCTAGATTATATAATTCTGTGAAGAGTTTGCACACTTGCTAGAGCTAGAAACTATTGACATGAATCAAGTAATGAAATTATTTATACCATTGGAAGGCCTTGCGAAAAAAGAATAAGATTTTTGGAAGATCATTTAAGAACTTGCAAAATAGGTATTAGAATAATTGTAAAGTGTGAAAAGACAAGTGATGTTCAATTGGTACGCTAGTCTTTATATCAATAGTCTAGTCAATTACTTGTATATTACGCTAGTAGATAAATCGGTGTTTCTTGTATATCCTTCATGTTGAGAGCTACTTCTCGAATATCAACGCAGGGAGTCGCATATCTTTCCTTTCGATTGAAGATGGCTAAATTTTGGGAGGCCTAACGACTGAACTATTAGATAAAGCAGCTCTTGCTTTACAACTTCTTGAATCGATTCTCCTCCTTTGAAAAGATAGATCATCTTTTCCCTTTTATCTTTCTATCATCGGTGTCGATTCTAACTCTTCTTTTGCCTTCTCCTTTCACGATCGCCTTCCAGTAGAAGAATTCATTATTATCGTTCTCGTTACGTGATCAATGCTTCTATAGACAAGCGCTCACTTCGAGACTTCGATCGTGACTCCTTTTCACTCCTCGAAACGAAAGTGCTATAAGTAAATATTATGATTCCATAGAAGCAGCGGCTACCACCTACCTGTGCCCACATCCATCCTAAAGAGATTTAGTAGAGTATAAGTTAGGAGGTGGGTCGATGTAAAATGTGAGAAAGAATAATCTTGTGACAATGTTGCATTAATGGTGACTTAATGGAATTGTGAGAAATAAATGTAGGATTTATCCCCTCGAGTAAGATTTTAAATTATAAAGGTTATGACAGAGGTTTTGAGGAAATATCGCAATAAGTAAAAATGTAATATCGAATCGAATATAAGGATAGTGGTGTGTTGCGGTAAGACTATGCTTTTGGGAGTAATATTCATAATAATTATGAGTAAAACATAATATTTGATGTAATTGATGAGAGAAGTAAGGATGAAGAATAAAGAAGATGTGAAAGGATTGTTGTTGATAGACATTGTGGGAAAGTGATATAGGTGAATTGATTGTTATCTTAAGGTTATACAAATAATGGATTAGTTGGAGTATGGGTTTAAATAGAGTGATTAATTAATGAATGTATTAGACTGACAAAATATGGGAGACATAAGTCTACGAGTTATAAATGAGATTGGCTTGGGACTAAGAATAGATAGTAATCGAAAATAGGTAGTGTTTATTATACATGTCGTGTTAGTGGAATCGCGACAAAGTTTGATAAGTATGATTTCAATTTCGAGGACGAAATTTTTATTAAGGGGGGGAGAATGTAACACCCCAAATTTTTAATTCGTATCTCGAGGAAAAAATAAATAGTGGAATTTTAAGAAAATCTTGAAAGTGGGACTTAGGGTAAAATTGTAGGACCTTGTTTTGATCATTTTTAATGGAATCTGACCTCACCATTAGATTCAAAATGATCGAAAAACATAGTTTAGCCTGTAAGCACGCTCAAATGCGAGTCCGAATATAAAAGTTGCAAAATCCTCGATTATCGGGTCGGACCAGGCTAAAACAGTGACTTTTTGTTAGAGCAATAATTTTTAAAATTCGATCATACCATTGGGTTCATAACGAAAAATTATTCAACATAGACTATTTATTTGTCATTTTTGGAGATCAGGAAGTCGAATTATCGCCAAAAACGAAAACGACATCAAGTTTAGGGGTCACCTCAGGCCAAAAATGTAAATTTTTTATGGAGACATAATTTGTAGAAATTGACTATACCATTAGATCCGGAACGAAAAATTAGGCGAAATAGAGTATTCGTTTGTCAGTTTTGGAGACCGAATGACCAAGTTATCGTCGATCAAAACAATAGGCGAAATACCGATTCGTCCCAAACTTTTAAAAAAAAAAAATTTAATTTTTTTATATAACTCATCTTTCCCAACGCGTCATATGGCCGAGACATATAAAACGAAAATTTGTTTTTTTCTCCGATTTTCCCTTCAGATCTCTCGCAAACGGTCCACTTTCGACGATCGCCGCAGAAAAGAAAAGGTCCGCAGCTTCGTTCTCTACAAAACCCACCCAACCTTTCTTCATTTCACTTTCTATTTCACCCGATATCGTCAAAAATCAGCCGTATTTGGATACGAAAATTTCGAAACTTTGACCTCGGATTTCGTCCGTTTCGGGGTCAAATCGCTTTCCGACGCAGAAGGGAGAAACGTCCGCAGCCTCATTCTCTACATAACCCAACCAAGTTCCTTCCGTTTTCTCGTCTTTTTCACCCCGTATAGTCAAAAATCAGCCGTATTTTTATACGGAGATTTTCGTAACTTCGACCTCGGTTTTCATCGATTTCGGGGTCAAACCGTCTTTCGCCGTAGAAGGGAGAAGAGACGAGCACATCGAGATCTTCGAAACCACCAAGCCATTTCGAAAATCAGCCGCTTCGAAGTTCGGTCCGTCTCGATTTCGCGCCAATCGCCTCGATTTCCGCGCACGTGCTTCAATTCCGTCGCCTAGTGATTGTAAGGAACTCTCAATTTCTATTAGTAATCATAGATTGTGAAAATTGCATTTAGGATTTTATTGGAAAAATTTGGATGTATTTCCGAAATATAGAATTCTTTGTTTATTTCAAAATTCACGCCAGAAATTGCATGTTTGATATGTTTAATTGTATTTTTAACAAATTATACGTGGGTAGAGTATTTTAACGGGTTATTGCCATAAATTGGGTCTTGTGCACTGCTCGGACCCCGTTTTGATATGAAATTTGTATTTTTTTTTAATATTATTGATAGAAATAAATTCTATAGTTGAAAAATGTGATTTAATATTCAATGAACTCATATTGAGTTGATGAATATCAGAAAATGGATATTTTATGAAGAGATTGAAAACTGTAAAAGTCGAAAAAAGGGAAAAAGGGTATGAAACGGTAAAATGTCAGAGTCACACCCGAGGGGTGATGTCTGCATTTTACGTTGTTGTGTTGTATGCAGGTTGGTGAACGGATATCCAGGGATAATGTTACTGGTTGCATGTTTATTTACTTTCTGTTAGCGCGAGGCGCTCTGTTATGTTATTTATTTTAGGCCGGGTGGCCACACTTGCATGGTAGGAAACTGGATATCTATTCTCAACCTTGTATTGTTAATTTCTCTTTTGTTTTCAAATGAAAATAATATATATAAGTAGCTATTTTGTGAGCTGTTAAAGAGTTTGTGAATGCCTGAGGGATAGTGCGTCATATCATCCGGAGTGGTGTACTATCCTGGGATGTACGGTAGGGACCACCAAACTCATACGTGGTATGGGACGCGTATGAAAGTGAAGTCACAACTGGAATCCGAGTTAATTCTTCTCTATCTTTATTAGTGAACTTGTAATGTAAAGGTGGTCGTATACGAATGGTTTGTATATTTGGGAATCACATGCACGCCTGATAGGCATAGACGAAGATGATTAGTCAGTGATCACTAATAATCTATAGTAGTTGAACGTTTTGACACATCGAAAAGAGACCCATTGCTTACGGTCACGTCAAACGGCCAGCCTGAGCCGGATAAATGATCAACTAAACGTGATAAATGCAGCGACCGGCCATAAAATCAGGAACTAAAAGCCAGTAAGAATTGTAATATCATGTCCCGACTGAGAGCGATCCAGTCGTGAATCCCAACTCTCTAATTCCACTACTCCACCATTGTGTATTATGTATCTGTTGCTTATTTTGATATATAAAATGAAATGCATGTTTATTTTTCCATTTGATCAATTAGATTTGTATAAAAAGATAATGTTATAGTGAGTACTGCTGATCGATGTAATGTGAGTTTTAAAATGTTTAGTTGCTCATCCCTGGCTATATGTACCAGTTAATCGTAGTTTTCTTCTGTAAAACTTTGTTTATTTTAAAATGATTCAGTATGTTTATTCGTTCATGTTAGGAGAGGTTATTGGCAGAAATTGTTGCTTCCTTACTGGGTAACCATTGTTACTCACCCTTTCATTCTCCATTTTTTAGTTTCAGATCCAAAGCTTAGCGAGGCAGGAGTAGAACATGAGTGAGAATCATCTGGTGGGTCAGATAGACAGCCAGAGTCCGTCACCTGGTAAGTATTGGAGTTATACTCCATTTGTCTAGGAGTATTATAGATTTGTATTGAGCGTTAGGACTCTTGTTAGAGTGAGAAATTTTGTATAATCTGTATTTTTCTTCTTCCGCACTCTGATCTTTCGTACGTTATTAGACGTGTATAAGCTTCCGCTAGTATTATATTTTGTATATGTATGCAGGATTGTATGTCGTTTATCAGGTGCAGGTTGAACGCCTTGGAATGCTAACATAAACAGAGGAGACCATGCCGAAATTTCGAGGTGCCACTAGTACCTCGAGATCTGACATGGGGATTTGTGTTAGTGTTCGGCGGGGCGTCACAGCGCGGATCCGCTTTTGACCCTTGAGGTTTGGGAGTTGTCACCTAGTTATTAAGGTCTAGGAACCAAACTGACTCTAAGAAAGGCAAACATTACTAATCTACGAAAGAAAAAAAGAGTCCGGGGATCACATTACGGGGTTGGAAGGTGTTAGGCACCAACCCCGCCCAGCCAAAGCCGGTCTCTACTAATTTTCCAAATAAATTATATTGCTAAAAAAGTCTAGATAAAAACATTAAGAAATTATACCTTTCCGAAGACAACTTTATCGTTCCCTCAGATTGACAGAGTAACTCCTTGTTCAGTATTCCTTACTTCAGTCTGTCTCCGGATCTGATTTCTAATCTCCGAGGCGAGGTATCCCTTCTTTAGATCTAGATTCTTTGAATTTTTTATGGATTTTGGGGGTGTTTTTGAAAGGCTTCTAGGTGTTTTTTGAGCTAAAATTGAGGTATGGGTGTTAGGTAAGGAGTTGGGGCTCTAAAACTAGGGTTTATGGGAGGCTAGGGGGACTTTTTGACCTACTTCTCTTAAGATTTTTGATTTTATACGAAAATAGGGTGTGAGGACCTCTATTTATAGATTTTTTTAAGGGTTGATCTAGATAGAATTAGTGTTTGATTATAATTCTTTTAGTTAGAGTTGTATTTTAATAAGAATTGTTTTAGGTAGAGTTGTATTTTAATTAGAATTATTTTAGGTAGAGTTGTATTTTAGTTAGAACTCTATTAAATAGAGTTATTATTTAATTGGAACTCTATTAGGATTTTGACTTTTGGTCTTATTTAATTGACTTTAAGATTTTGACTTTAGTCTTAATTGATTGACTTTAAGATTTTGACTTTAGTCTTAATTGATTGACTTTAAGATTTTGACTTTAGTCTTGCTTAATTGACTTTAATTTTGACTTTAGTCTTACTTGATTGACTTTAATACATTGACTTTAGTCTTGCTTGATTGACTTTAATTTTTTGGAAAACCTTTAATTCTTTGGACCCCCAAATGGAGGGGTCCTTAAAGAAATATCTTGCAAACCCTCAACAATTTTGCCTGAGAGTCCGATTGATCGATTTTTTTAGTTCAAAATTTTAAATTAATTTCATTAATTTTTCACTTTAATTATTTAATATTTATTTATTAATTTCAAAAAATTTAATTATAAAAATTGTGAAATTACCGTTTTGCCCCCGAAGAGGACTTTTCACGTTTTAAGTCGGTTTTTTATGTTCTAGGATATTTTAGAATCGATTTTTCGTAAGGAATTCAATGGAAATATTGGTTTGTGTCATTTATGAAGTTTTTTGTGTGAAATGATTGTGAACTTTATGAAGGGCATTTTCGTAATTTTGTCAAATTCTGTTAAAATTGGCGAAATGATTTATTTGGTTTCGATTTATTGTTTTATGTGTTTGAATGGGTCTTCCTAATCATAACGTAGGCTCTAGGGATATTTTGATATTAGGGTATTTTGGTAATTTGGTCAATTTTTAGTGATTTTTATCGTGAAACTTCTTTTTGTCTGCAAGATGATGATTTCTATGTTTCTGGGGTCATATTTTCCTAGCGTAGCGTGGTTTCTAAGGTTTTGTCAGTTCGAGATACCTCATCCAAATTGCTTAAACATATCTGGTAACAAAATAAAGCAATGGAATAAACATCCATCATTGGGAATCATTGCGATCGAGTTGACGAGTTGATTAATCAGGCGGATGCAAAAATGGGGTGTCTACAGTTTGACACCAATTGCACTAAGGATTCATTCCTAAGGGGGCGAAATTGGTTATAAGGACAGTGGCTTCTCCATGCCTCAATCACCGTCAAGTTCTTCCAATTTCTTTGAGTTGTTTATATTATACTATTCCTTATAATTTATTATTTCAACAAACCAAAATCATAATTTCTAACAATCTTAAAACCAATTCTACTTATATCCTGTTTCTACTTCTGAACTTTGAAACATGGATTTCAAACCCAAACATGTGAAACCTGAATTGTTCAAACCAAAATCCTTTAATGGAAATTTATCGAAGATGGAGCTAAAAGATGCTCTTCTTCCTTGAAACCCTAAATGTAGTATTTGTACTCAAAGGAGAAAAACCTACAGAAATAGGCCCTAGTCTGCAAAATTGGATCAAAGAATTTGTTAGAATTATATTTTATGTTATCTTGTAAACATTTTGTATGATATTTGTTGTGTGTATGAGACTTCTATAGAATTGTAGGAGGACATTGTAGAAGAAACATGTAATAGAAAATGCGGGTATCAAAAAATATGTAATTAAAATATTTCAAGAATTTTTAATTGTCAATGGGAGGTCGATTATGGACCAAGTGAATGAATTTCAACACATTATTCACGAGTTGACGTATGAAGGCATTAAATTACCAAAATCGTTTGTAATATCATCTCTAATTGAGAAACTTCCCGAAAGCTAGAATGAATACAACACTAATTTGAGGCAGAAAAAGAAAGATAAATCTTTTGAAGACCTTATTGTCCATATCAACATAGAAGACACTAGTAGATGTTCGAGCCGTAGATGATAATAAAATAATGAGCAAAAGAAAACCTTGGCAAGCAAGGGTCAAACCACAGAGACAACGTTAATCCAATAAATTGTTTACTTCTAATCTGATTCAGGTATATGGAAACGATTTAAAAATAGTTTGTGAGAAAGGATTTATCTAAAATAAACTACTAAAATAAAAAACTAAAAAATTATGATAGAGAAGTATAGATCAATTAGATCCACCTTCACAAGCTTTATTAGTGAATTCTGATTCTCTTTTTATCTCGATCCACTAAACAAAGCTAATGTTTGTGGATCGAAAAATCAAGCAGTTAAAATATAAACGAGATCAAAAGTATGCAATAATTTAGGTAGAGATTATTAAATAAACATCAACTGTTCTCTGTGAAGCATGGTTCTTCTTTAACATATCAAAGAAAGAAACCATCAAAACTGTGAGAAATATTTAATATTCAACCTAATAATAAAAACTACGTTATCTAAATAACTCAAACCGAAATTATTAGATAAACATTGACTATTCTCTGTAAAGTATTATTCTTCTTTAACTTATCAAAGAGAGAAACATCAGAATTTTGAGAAACATTCAATGGTTAGCCTAATAACACAAACCTAATATTATTACAATAAAACTATGAAGAAATTTAGAGAATAATCAAAACACTGACAAATCTTGCTCCGGCTTCCTCTACCGATCTAACGGAGATTTAGCCAACAATCATCGTAAGAACAATAAAGCAAAAATAAAATAAAGAAAATAAGAAAAAAGAAGAGAGATGAGAGAAAAAAATTATCTTTATTGCTTGACTTGAAATTGGTAGAGTTTCCTTACAACTTTCATCAAAACTAAGAAAGAAAAAATATAAAAACCTAAACTAAAATAAGAAGAGAAGTTGACCTCCGGGGGAGATTGGAGCCCTTTGGTCTGGTCTTCTATTTATAAAAAGACCAGATTAGGGTTTCTTGGATAATTAGGGTTTCGAAAGCATTTCGTGATTACAAAAAATACTAAAAATAATCTATTACAAATGGTATCCAGCCGCCAAGCTTCAATATGAAATTTGAGGCTTGACCTTCTTAGTTGATCGCATCGCCACCGTTGACCTTGGCACTGCAGTAGAATTTTGGTCAATTGACTTGAATTTTGGTCCATGATATTCTTTTGGATCTTGGATCATAGTAGTAACTTCAGACTTTCCTGATTCGATTTGAAATTTTGGAATAATTCCTGTTATACGTAAATAATAGTAATTAGTTCTGAAATGCATAATTTAATTGAAATCAATGATAAATATGGACTAACCATGCATTATGTCTAATGAGGGGATTTAATGTGTAATTTACTGATAAAGTTTATGTAATTAGGACTCTAAGAACGACTTTCTAAAACCTGATCAGTAGACAAAAAGAGAAAAATAATAAGGTTGAACAATTTGTTACCAAAGCCAATCTCATAAAAGGAAATTCTCTCAACCATCTAAGTTCAAACCTAAGAAAATATTTTAAAAAGAAGGACCAAGGACAAAGAATATTATTGGCTTTAGGAAGCCAAAAGTTAGTTATTTCGTGTATGGTAAACCTGGTCATCATGCAGTTGAGTACAGATTCAGAAAAACTTAGGAAAAATCAAAAGGGAATCATGTGAATCTAATTGAAATTAATGATAACACTATTATTTCAGTTCTCTTCGAAGTCGGCTTTGTGGAAAATCCTAAGGAGTGGGCAGTTGACACTAGTGCTATGAAGTATATATGTGAAAACAGAGAGATGTTTACTTCCTACAATTCTGTGAGAGATGAAGTAGTCTATTTAGGAGACTCAAAAACATCTCAAATTGCTAGAAAAGGCAAAGTGGTCATTAAGCTGACTTCTGGGAAAACGCTAGTATTCATAAAAAAATTTCAAGTTCTTGTCATTAGAAGAAATCTTGTATCTGGGTCTCTTTTGAATAAAGCTAAAATTAAACTTGTATTTGACTCGAACAAACTAGTATTGGCTAAAAATAGGGTACTTTTAAGAAAATGATATTGTAATGTGGGTTTGTTTGTACTTAATATTATGAATGAAATTGCATCGTCTTCTATTTATCTTATTGAGTCAATTTGTTTATGGCATACTAGACTAGTTCACACCAGTTTAGGAAAATTAAAGAAATTGAAGAACCTAGGTATTTTATCCAGTTAAGAAATTAAGGAGTTAGATAAATGCGAGATTTGTATAAAATCAAAATTTACACATAAGTCACACTATAACACATCAAAAACTTCTTAGTCTTATTCATACTAATCTTGGAGATTTTAGAAGTCTTGAGTCTAAAGGAGGTAAAAGATACTACATTACTTTTATAGATGATTATTCTAGATTTACAACAGTATATCTTCTTGAAATATAAAAATGAAATAAAAAATCAATTAGATAAGAAGATTAAGAAACCTAGATCTGATAGAGGCGGAGAATATAATTCTAATCTCCTTAGTCAATTTTGTGAACAAAATGGCATTATACATGAAGTCATGCCTCCATACTCACCTGAATCAAATGGAATATAGAAAATAAGAATATATCTTTTAAGAAAATGTTAAATGCGTTACTTATAAAGTTTGGAATGCCTGATAACATGTGGGGAGAGGTTATAATGACTTCATGTCACATTACTAATAGAATTTCCTATAGGAAATTAGGAAAAACTTCTTATGAACTTTGGAAAGGATATGCACCTAACTTAAGTTACCTAAAAGTGTGGGGTGTTTATGTAAGGTAAAACTCTCAGAAACCAAAAAAAGAAGATAAGATCTAAAACAGTTGATTGTACATTTTTATAATATTCTGAAAATAGTACTTCATATAGATTCTTAACCTTAAGATCTAATAAAGATGGTATTGATAGCAATGTCATTATTGAAGCAAAGGATGCTGAATTTTTTGAGGCTATTTTTCCTATGAAGGTTAAAGATTCTTTAAGTTCTAATGACAAAAGAAAAATTGTGAAAGAAGGAGAAATGCTAATTCTTGAATCTTTTCCTAAAGATATAGATCCTAGTGAGGTAGTAGAAGAAATAGAATCTAGAAAGAGTAAAAGAGTTAGAAAAAAAAAACCAATCTAGGATATGATATCTATATATTTTAGTATATGATGATCTGTTATCTTATCAAGAAGCAGTGACATCTCTTGATGTTATTTTTTGAAAAGAAGTCATTAACAGTGAATTAGAGTCAATCATATTAAACCATACTTAGAAATTAGTGAAGTTAGCCAAAGGCACCAAACCTATTAGATGCAAATGGGTATTTAAGAAGAAATTAAGATTAAATGGATCAATAGATAAGTTTAAGCGAGGTTGGTCGCCAAAGGCTTTAGATAGAAGGAAGGGATAGATTACTTTGATACGTATTCTCTAATTACTAGGATTGCTACTGTTACAGTATTAGTAGCCTTACCTTCAATTTACAAACTAGTAATTCATCAAATGAATGTCAAAATGACATTCTTAAATGATGATTTAGAAAAAAAAATTTATATAGAACAACCTAAAAGGTGTGTGGTTCCTGACCAAGAGAATAATGTGCGTAGGTTAGTAAAATCCTTATATGGGCTAAAACAAGCACTTAAACAATGGCATGAAAAGTTTGATTCTGCATTAAAGTCTAGTGGATATATTTTTAATGATTGTGATAAGTGTGTGTATAGCTGGTGGCACTATCGTTGTTCTTTCCACCGGAGTTAATATTAATCTTACTTTTACCTTACTTGTGTGGCAAGTAGGGGATCGAACCCAAGAAAGGGGGAGTAGAGTTATGCTAAGAGGATAAAATTTGTTTCAACCAAATGGGATTAAACTGTTTTTCTTTGTATTTTTGAACTTATCAAGAAGATTTAAAGTTGTTAGAAAATTAACCAAAGTAAACGAGTTAAAAGTAAACAAACTTATGAAATTAAAACACCATTGGAGGTGGATTTACCTATAACATGTTGATGAGAAATTCCTAGTCTCTAGTCTTTTTATAACTCAACCGTAAAGGCTTGGTGTTAGCTCCTTAGATCGAAAAGTTTAGCAAATAAAATCAAATGAGAGAACATCAATAAAGTATAATTCCTTGAACTTCCTACTACCAATTATCTAGTTTAAGCATACTTTATCTTGATCTAATATAAGCATAAAGTATCTATATTAAGAATAAAAGGTGCAATAAATCTTAAAAATAACTCATAAGCATTTTAGATGAAAGAAAGGCATGAAAGTAGAAACAACACAAGAACTTGTTCTAGGCTTTTCCACTCTCCAATGAAGGGGAGCTTAACTTAATGTCATTGCAAGAGAGGGAAGATAAAAGATGAAAGAACTTTTCTTCATTTCATGGAGAAACTTACAAATTCTTCTTCTTCTACTTCTTACAAGACTATTTAGCCAAAAAGAAACTAAACTAGAAAATAAAACTACAAAAATATAAGAGAAGAAGCTAAGAGCCTTATATTAAAGGAGTCTTAGATAAAAGAATCAAGAGGGAGGGACGGTTTCTCTAGACATTGAAGTTCTATTTATAGAGAAAATTGTGTGTAGAAAAGTCCAAAAATAGTCTCTACTTTTCTTTGCACAAAAAGACAAAAGAGGAGAACATGAGTTAAGGATTAAGGCATTCCAAAGTGGGCTCAAATGATTTTGCCTTGAGATTTTGATTCCAAAATGTTGATTTTTTGCACAAGAAAAACACGTAATTAGATTTATCTAGTAAATGAATTTATTTATGTATAATTAAGTCTAATTAACATACAACATGATGTTTCAAAGCTTATCATGATTATTACCTTAATACAGAGAAATAGGGACAAAAATCAAGATAAATGTTCAGGAAATGTGCGTATAATATAGTGTTTCAAGACACTCATCACACCCTCAAACTTACCATTTTTCTAGTCCCTAGAAAATAAAACAGTCACTTTTGCAGGCACCTTGACTGCATTTAGAGAATGCAGTAAGCCCTTAAACCGCTAGGTTACCCCTAATGGACGAGTTTGACTCGTGAGGGTTTGCAGAAAATATACCCACAAAATTAAAAATAACTTTGAAGTAAAAATAGTCAAAATCAAAACTTATATTGAAAAATACATGTCTTTTTTTTTGTTTTGTCAGTCAATTGGAAGTAGTGCTTGGTATAGAGTCCCAACCCTTATTTCTCTACAACAAAATTTAGACTTAAATTGACCTTTGAGCGATAGTGGTTTTAACTCAGAAATTTAAAAGATTCGATTTCCTAGAATGAGTTTCAACCTTCTAACTACTCAAGAATAGCTAGAGTAACTTAGGGTTTAATTTTAAACTTAGCATCCTGTTTAGGGTAATGAGAAGTGTGGACATTCACTTTAATACCTCTAAGAGGTTTTATCTGTGATATTCCAGTATACTCACATTTTTACACTTGATGGTTTTCACCCTATTGAAACTTTACATTTATATACTTTTGGATATTTGATTCTTTTTTCTTTTCTTTCTCTTTTACTTCTTATTTTCTTCTTTTCTATTACTTTTTCACTCTTTTTCTAAAAAAAGTAGGCAGTCATTTTCAAGGTACCTTGTGGTGCCCTGCCAAACGCTAACACAAATCCCAAGGCCAAATCCCAAGGTACTAGGTGGCACCTCGAAATTTCGGCATGGTCTCCTCTGTTTATGTTAGCGTTTCACGGAACTCAAACCTGATAAACCAATTTATAACAAAACCTGTATATAAAAATGTAGATACAGGAAAATAACAGCGGAAGACTAATTATATCTAACATGTAAGTAGATCAGAGTGCGGAAGATTTATCAATATACAGGCTTACCAAAACACTCTCACTCTAACATAGGCCTAAACTCTCAATCCAAAAACTACATACATCCTGGGTGAAACCGACAACACTAAGGGATGTGGCCCTAGTGCTCACCAGGCAATAAACTCTGATCGACTAGATACTCCTCCATTACTGACTCTACGCCTGCCTCGGTAGCTGTAAATGCTGAAACTAAAAAAAAATAGGAAGGAAAGGGTGAGTAACAATGGTTACCCAGTAAGTCCACAGCCAATTCCTACTAATAATCCTTCCTAAGCATGATCGAATAAAGCATACTGAACATTTTAATACATGCAAGGTTTTACAAGATAAAATACGATCAACTGGTACATATAGCCAGGGATGAGAAACTAAACAGTTTTAAAATTTTCACATAACATCAATCATCCATACTCATTATATATTTTCCATTTTTTGCAAATAATGTTGACAACATTGAAATAATAGACATGCTTCTCAGTTTGTAATTTGAAATATAACAACAGATACATAATACAAATGGTGGAGTATTGGAATTAAAGAGTTGGGATTCATGACTGGATCGCTCCCAGTCGGGACATGATATTCCCCAATAATATTGTAGTTCCTGATTTTGTGGCTAGTCGTGTCTACCACGCTTGCGGGACCATTTATCCGGCTCAGGCTGGCCGTTTGACGTGACCGTAAGCAATGGGTCTCTTTTCGATGTGTCAGAATGTTCGACTACTACTAGATTGTTAGTGATCACTGACCAATCATCTTCGTCTATGCCTATCAGGCGTGCATGTGATTCCCAAAATGACACTCCACTCGTATACGACCACCTTTACAATACACGTTCACTGGTAAAGATAAGAAAGGAATGGACCCGGATTCCAGTTGTGATTCCACTCTCATACGCGTCCCATACCACGTATGAGTTTGGTGGTCCCTACCGTACATCCCAAGATAGTGCACCCCTCCGGATGATGTGACACACTATCCCTTCAGGCATTCACAAACCCTTTAACAGCTCACAAAATAGTTACGTATATATATAGTTTTTCATTTAAAACAAAAGAGAAATTAACATAACAGGGTTGAGAATGGATATCCAGTTCCTACCATGCAACTGTGGCCACCCGGCCTAAAAGTAAATAACAGTACTCAGCGCACGAGCTAACATAATCGGAAATAAACATGCAACCCTTTCATTAATAACCTAGATATCCTTTCACCAACCTACATACAACATACAATGTAAAATACAGACATCACCCCTCGGGCGTGATTCTGACATTTTACCGTTCATTCCATTTTCCCATTCTCTCGACATTCTCACTTTTCATCTTTTCAAATCAACCATCCATTTCCAATCTTTCAAAGTCATTCTTTTGGTCTTTCCATTGAAAACCATCAAAGTTTATAAAAAAAAAACAAGGTCCCAACGATGCTCGGAACAAGGGTTGTTAAAAATAGAGAAAGCTGGTGAAAATTTGGCTAAGTGTCAGAAACTCAATTTTTCAAAATTCTCGAAATTGAAAACGAGTTTTTCGAGATGAAAGTCTCGATCATGAGATTCGACACCATATAGTTTTTGTAATCTAATTCAAATGAACGCGAAAGTTATTTCATTTTGAAAATTTGCCGAAAACGTCGAAAATTACGTTTTGTTCTTGAATCCAAAATTCGGATTTTGATCATTTGAGATTTGGATCTTAAAACCATTCCCATTGTTCCGAAATGGGGGGTAAAACCTTAATTTCATTAAAGAACTTAAAGTTACTTAAATGTTTTTGATGAAATGAAGGGTGAGAAATAGTGTATAAGGTGTGAGGAGGTCAAGCCAAGAGTCAGAACACTGTTCTGATCAAAACTGTGTCTATCGGTGGTTGTCGGCGGCAGAATCAGGATGCTGTCGGTGGAACCGACAGTTTACTCATCGACAGATGTCGGTGGGACCGACGGTTCTGCCGACAGTATAAAATTTTCGACGATTCTTGATTTCATCGATGGCAGAAGCTTCATTCTGTCGGTGGGACCGACAGAATGCCTTCGGTAGGTGCCGGTGGCACCGACCCTACCCGCCTACAGCCTGAACCTCACTCAAACTTTCGAGTTTTCAATCCCCTTTTCGATTTCTTCTTCCATTCTTCGAACCATTCGACCCACCCACGATTTTGTTATCAAAATTCGATAAAACATAAACAAAACACCTACTTCTACCATGAATTTTAAATCAAACACCAATTTCTATGATTTAAATGCAAACAATAAGTTTTGTTTCAAAACCCTAAATGCACATTTCATAAATCTAAGCTACCAATAAGAATTGGAAGTCCCTTACTTGTTTGTGGACGCCAATAGTGATGAATCAACACTAAGGATCAATGTTAGGCGGCTCGAAGTTCCGAAAGTGGTTGAACTCGGGTGCCAACGGAGTGGTTGGTTGTGAAACCCTCTTTGAAGGTGTTCTCCCCGCTTCCTAATGACCAACAACGACTCTCCTATGATATGGATGAGGTTCCAAGTGATTATACAAAAACCCACTTGCTGATTCTTGTGGGAGACCAAGAGAAAAGAAGAGGAAATGGAGGTTGGATGGGGTGAGGACGTAGAGCTCGACAACGTCGACGACTTTGCCTTCTTCGTCGAGGTTCAACTCGGACTTGATTGGGATAGATCTTGATAGGAATGGGTTCAAACCCTAGGTCTAGAAAATAGCTGAGTTGAGTTCTTTGGAAAAGAGTGAAGAAGTGAAATGAAATAAAAGAAAAAGTGAGTTTTCTTTTATAAGAGGGCTGAGGGTATACTTGTAATTTCCCCATCATTTCTAGTGTCAATCGTAACTTAACTATTCGGACTCGAAAAACGACAAACGAATATACCATTTCGAATAATTTTTCACTACGAATCTAATGGTATCATTAAATCTTTTCGATTCTCGCTCTAACAAAATTCCACTATTTTTTATCTCACTTAACGCGAAATTCGAGGATTTGTTAACTTTTTCCTCCGAACTTGAATTCGAACTTGCTTACAAGCTAATGCATATATTCCGATCCTTTTGAATCTAATGGAGAAGTCGGTTTTCCTCAAAATTAATCATAGCAATATTCGAGTATTTTACTCTAAATCTCTCCTTCGACATTTTCCTCTAAATCTCACCATTTAATTTTCTCGAGACATGAGTTGAAAATCCGGGGTGTTACATACCTAGTCTAATTCAATGGTTGTTATACAAGGTGTATACAACCCAGTTCTGTTTTTCTTCTAATCAGCCAACCAATTGAACAAGGAAGTCAAATTTCATCAAACCTAATTTTTCCTTAAACTCTAGGTAGAAAGAAGGTAACAAGCTTTCTTAATACAATCTAGACTCTTCGTAACCTTATTAGAAGTGAATATAAACTAAAAGGTAACTTTGTTCTAACTTTTGCCTAAGAGAAACACAAATGGAGACTCTAGATCATAGCTTCCAATAAAAGACTAATTAAATATTTGTAACTAAGTGCTTAAAGATATAAGCTAAGATTTTGAGCAAAATACAACAAAGTTACTAACCAAATTTTTTTCAAATTTTTTTTTTAAATAAAGAATAAACTAATAAGTGGAAATCCGACCCATACACCCCCAAACTTAAATATTATATTGTCCTCAATATTTCAATATATACATGCAAATGTAAAATTGAAATTGACAAAATGAAATGAAGTGGGTTAGATAGCACCTGAGAAAAACCCTACAGTCCTGTTGATATTTAACATAATGTCCTCTGAAGCGCGTGGGTTGCCTTTCAGAAGCGCTAACTTTAACGTCTTTAGCCAGACGAAAACATAGTTAATTTTGATAGACGGGGTCATCGTGGAGAAGAACTTTCTCCTGCGAAATATACTCCAGAAAAGGCTTGAGACGTTGGCCATTCACTTTGAAAGTGGATCCGTCCTTAGGATTAAGGACTTCAACAGCACCATGGGGGTAGACTGTTTGGATAATATATGGGCTAGTCCATCGAAACTTGAGTTTTCCTGGAAAAATGTGGAGTCTATTATCTACAACAAAACTCTTTGATTGGGAATGAAATTTCTTATAAGAATGTGTCTATCGTAAAAGAATTTGGTACGCTCTTTGTACCTTTTGGCACAATCATACGAGTCATTTTTAATCTTTTCTAACTCATCTAATTGTAACTTTCGCTTCTCACCAGCTTTATCAAAATTAAAGTTGAGGCACTTGATCACCTAATACGCACAATGCTCAAGTTCTACAAGGAGATGACAGGCCTTGCCAAAAACTAATCGGTAGGGAGACATCCATATTGGTGTCTTAAATGCAGTCTTATAGGCCCAGAGTGAATTATTCAATCTCAAATACCAATCTTTCCTTGAAGGATTGACTATTTTTTCTAAGATAATTTTTATTTTCCTGTTAGAAATCTCTACTTTCTCACTTGTTTATGGGTGGTAAGGTGTGCAACCTTATGCATTATGAGGTATTTCTTCATCAACGCAACAAAAATCTTATTGCAAAAAATGAGAGCCACCATCACTTATGATAGCTCGTGGAGTACTGAATCTTGAAAAATCGTTTTCTTGATGAATTTTATCACAACCTTGTCATCGTTAGTTCTACATGCCACAGCTTCGACCCATTTTGACATGTAGTCAACTGCAACTAAGATGTATTGGTAACCCTGGGAGATAGAAAAAGGTCCCATGAAGTCTATACCTCACACGTCAAAAATTTTGATGATCAGGATAGGATTTTGAGGCATTTCATTTTTCTTAGAGATCTTTCCTCATCTTTAACATTTATCACAATATTTACTAAACTTGTGAGCATCATGAAAAATACTAGGCTAGAAAAAACCGCACTATAAGATTTTCATAGTGGTCTTCTTACCACTGAAGTGTCATCCGCAGGCATGATTATGACAAAATTCTAGGATATTGACTTGTTCACAGGTTGAAATACAACATCTAATGATTTGATCGGGACAATACTTAAATAAGTATGGCTCATCCCAGAAATACCATTTTTTTTCGACAGAAGACGGAGTTTCTCTTGGCTAGTCATTTCAATTGGATTGACTTATAACTAGGTAGTTGACAATGTCCGCATACCATGGAGCGTTGGCTTGAAAGATTTGTATAAGTTATTCATCGGAAAAGGATTCAGAGATAGGTAAGGACTCATTGGATGGCTTATTAACTATCCTAGACAGGTGATCAGCTACAACATTTTCTGCCCCATTTTTGTCTTGGATCTCGAGATCAAACTCTTGTAGAAATAGAATCCAACGGATTAGTCTTGTTTTAGCATTTTTCTTTCATAGAAGGTACTTCAATGTTGCGTGGTCTGTGTAGATCACGACTTTAGATCCTATGAGGTTAAGGGCAGAATTTTTCAACGACATAGACTACTGCTAGCATTTCCTTATCTATTGTAGAGTAGTTAAGCTGAGCATCGTTAAGGATTTTACTAGCATATTAGATAACATGAGGTTGTTTTTTTATTCGTAGGCCCAAAACAACACCTATTGCATAATCTGAAGCGTCACACATAACTTCGAATGGAATACTCCAGTTTGGAGGTTGAATAATGGGTATCGAGATTAACTCGAACTTGAGCTTGTTGAACGTAGAGAGACATGACTCTGAAAAGTCGAAAGGAAAATCCTTTCCCAATAGTTCACATAAAGGCTTCGAAATTTTCTTGAAATCTTAAATGAATCTACGATAGAAATCCGCATGGCGTAGGAATGACCTAATTTCTTTGACCATTCTAGGAGGTGGTAATTTTTTTATTATACCTACTTTCACCTTATCTACCTCAATTCCCTTAGAAGAAACAATGTGCCCTAACACAATCCTCGATGTTACAATGAAATGACATTTTTCCCAATTAAAGACTAGATTGACCTCTTTGCAATGTACAAGGACCAAAGTCAAGTAATTGAGATATTCCTCAAAACTTGGTCTGAAAACTGAAAAATCTTCTATGAACACTTCGAGATATCTTTCTAACATGTCAAAAAATATACTCATCACACACCGTTGAAAAGTAACAGGTGCATTACACAATCCAAAAGGCATGCGACGATATGCGAAAGTTCTGAAATGGCAGGTGAAAGTTATTTTCTCTTGATCGACTAGAGAAACGGGTATCGAGTTGTACCTGAAATTACTATCTAAGAAGCAATAGTAAGAATGTCCTGCTAGACACTCTAACATAAGGGGAAATGATCCTTATGAGTCATCGAGTTAAGTTTTCTATAATCGATACACACTCTCCATCCATTTTGGACTTGAGTGGGGATTAATTCGTTGTCTTGGTTCACTACCACAGTGATACCAGACTTCTTAGGAACTACTTGTATAGGCTCACCCAATGACTGTTAGAAATTTGATAGATAATACTCGCATTTAGTAATTTCATCACTTCTATCCAAACGACGTCTTTCATGACAGGATTTAGCTGTCTCTGAGGTTCTAAGAAAGGCTTAGCGAAATCCATTAGACGAATATGATGCATTACCACAAATGGACCAATTCCCTTGATGTCAACTATAGTCTAACCAATAGCTTCTTGATGTTCTCTTAATACTCCTAACAACTTTCCTTTTTGGACTTCATTGAGGTGAAAGAAAATGATCACAGGTAAGGTTTGATTATTACCAAGAAATGCATATCTTAAGGTCTCTAGAAGTGACTTGAGTTCTAATTTTGGAGGCTCGACATGGGAAGGAACAAGATTGGATGTGTGCACAGGAAGACTTTCAACTTTTGCGTGCTACCGCATATAATCAAATAGTGGAATAGATTCAAGCAAAGCATTGACTTCGCTTATAGACTCTTCTATGTCCAATTCAAAGCTAAAGTGAGCCAAACATTTTGTTAGGGGATCAGAGTACCCTAACTCTTTATACGTTTGATTGACTAGCGTATTTATCATGTTTACTTCCTCCATACCATCATCTACATCAATTCCTTAGAAATTATGGAAGACATTCAGTTTCACTTTCATATCTCCAAATGCTAAAGTCATAATCTCATTTCTACAATGAATGACTACATCAGATGTGGGTAAGAATGGACGTCCTAAGATAATAGGAATATGACTGTTCGAATTATTGACTGGTTCTGTGTCTAAGACAACAAAGTCAATAGGAAAATAGAAATCTTTGACTTTAACTATCACGTCATCAACTATACCCTTTAGAATTTTTATGAACCTATCGGCTAGACTCAACGTGATATCGGTGGATTTCAAAACCCTCAAACCTAATTGTTTATAAATTGAATATGGTAAAAGGTTCACACTAGCCCCTAAGTCTAAGAGATATTTCTAAACCACTTGATTTCCAATGTGAATGAAAATTTTTAAACATCCATGATCTTTAAATTTTGGTGCAATCGTTTATTGGATGAGCGATGAAGCTTAGACTGCCATGATGGCTTCACGAGGATAGGGTGTTTTCCTTTTAGCTGTTGTCAAATCCTTTAGGAATTTCGCAAAGAAGGTATCTGCTTAATGGCATCTAAGAATGGGATATTGATATGCACATTTTGGAAGACTTCTAAGACACCCTCAAACTGTTTATCTTTTATGGTGTCTCTAAAGCGATGGGGAAATGGAGCTTTTGGAATTGGCAAGATGATGGGAGGATTTTCCAAATCTTTCTCCTTCTCTTTTGGAGACTCTATGACTTCTTTTTGAATTTTGTCCTTCTCTAGGACTTTTTCTCTGTTATCAATAAGTTGGACCTTGTTGTCCACTTTCTTTCCCGAATGCAAGGTGTGGATAACTTGGACTAAGTCTTGTAGAGCTCCAGAATGACTTCCTACTTCGTATTGACCCTTCGATCCGTTTGGAATCGAAGGTTGACCTCTAGGGTTAGAGATAATCTGACTAGGAAATTGACCTTTTTCTCTCCCACTTAAGGAGAGAGCTAACTGTCCCAACTGAACTTCCATCTTAGCTATGGATTGCGCAGTGACCTAATTAATTTGAGTTTGATGTTGATGGGTTTGATGTTGAGTTTGGATGAACTGTTGTTACTGCCTCATCAACTCGACAATCATAGATTCTGGGGATGGACGACTGTTGTTGGGCAGGCTATTGGTAATTGGCATGGGATCTGGTATGATGGCTCTACAATCTATAGATTGTTGGGGTTGATAAGGGACATGAGGAACAATGGCTTGGTTTGTGGAAGAACCAGATTGCCTAGGAAAACTCCTATTGTAACCTGACAGACCACTAGATTGAATAGGTTCGTTCTGTCTGTACGAGAAATTAGGATGGAACCTATTATCCGGGTGATACGTTTGGTTAAAAGAGTTCGGAGTTGGCTTCCTAAAAGTATTATAGCCATTAATCGCATTTTCTTGTTTAGTTTTGCTTTGAAGCAAGTTGGGACAACACTCGACCAAATGGTCGTTGTCGTCGCATATGACGCACAAAAAACTCAATTCGATAGTCACTTGCGAAATTGTACGAGGATCTAAGTGAGGTTTGGAGGTTGAGATGGTAAAGGCATCTAACTTCTTCGTGAGTTCATCCCATCACTAGACTAGACATGACATTTTTGAGATCAGGGTCTGCCTTCATCTCATACATGACTGTCTTCCTAACCGGATCATCTCAATCAAACTCTTCTTGGTTAGTATTCCAATTTTGAGCACTCTCGGTTAACTCTACAAGGAAATCGTATGCTTGGTTAGGAGTTTGATTCATGAACTGACCCTTATGCATAGACTCGACTAAGGTACGTTGATTCATTGTTAATCCTCTATAAAAATTTTGCACCAACTATGCTTTATCAATGCCATGGTGTGGGCATTTGACCAATAAATCATTGAATCTTTCCCAAGTTTGGGAAAATTCATCATCAAGATGGGTTCTAAAATTTCTAATAGAGTTCTTCATTTTCTCAGTTTTGGCCACGGGGTAGAATTTGGCCATAAATTTCTTGGATAGAACATCCCAGGTGACTATGGAATTGGGTGCTAGGGAGTTCAACCACGCAGCTACGTGGTCTTCCAAGGATAACGAAAACAGAATAAGATTGATACTCTCTTCATCTAGATTCTGATTTCTAAAAGTTTGACATATAGTTAAGAATCGATTAAGGTGGTATAAGGTTGTTCACACTCTAAACCGTGGAACTTTGGGAGCATATTGATGGTGGCAGCCCTAATTTCAAACTGAGGTGCATTATTCAATGGTAACACAATGCATGTAGGAGGAGATGCGGAAGCTGGAGCGAATAGCTCATTGAGAGTTCGCTCTCAATCATCCATCATAACTACTGATGGTGTCTTGCATATCCTATTAATAGTACGTTCGATCTCAGGATCAAATGGTTCTAATACGTTGCTCTGTGAACGTCTACCAAGTTTGCAAATCACACAGTCGATCAAACAATCACGAAAAGAAAAGACTGGACCTAGATAGGTTGCTTGAAACTAGACAGCTCCTAACTGGGTAAACATAGCGCAACTAACCTTCCAATTCGGTTCTATGAAGTCAATTTTGAATCATTCTGATCTCCAGATCGAAGGTGGCGCACAATGCATAAGCAAGAGCACTCTTAAACCACCTTATTTTCTTGAATAGATTGAGTCTATTCCCTCAAAGGACAAGATCTTACTAAATACCAAAAGATGACCAAGAAACGCAATTTGAAGTGGAATTTCTCCTATTGAGTTCGTGGGCCCTATAGTCAAGTCTAATTGATTTTATTTAATTTGATTGGATGACTAGTGAGTTGATTATCCTATCATGCCATCCCTAGGAAAGGGGTGCTCTTTACTACTTAATTAATTATTCCACGTGTGTGCAAATTGGAAAAATAACACATAAAGGCAAGGAATAACCCACTAGCATAAAAAGGCGTGGGTGTTTCAAAATTACTTTCCGTGCTAGACGGGATGAAGATGGTTTGAGTCGACTTAGGCCACTAATTCCAATTTTGGTGTGCAAATCGAAGGAACCGTGACGGTATTGTCCACCCGTCGTCCTTCCTTAGTCTATTACTATCCAAGCCTTCTTATATAATTCAAAAAAATTACAAGAAATCCTATACAAGAGCTTCTAAAATAGAAAAATAAACCTAACTAAAGATTAAAAGAAATTGAAAAAAAGAAGAAAAAAATGTACACCTACAATGAGCAAAACAGAAATGTTAATAGAAATGATAGTAAACGAACTCAAAAATAGATTCTGACTAATCAAAATCTTGCTAATTTTATCACATTTTATAAAAAAAATTGTTCTACCCCAAATTGATATAATATAATAGTTAATCGGAGATCGGAGTAGAAAGTTACAATTAAGTTAAGTTCTACTGTCTACGATGAAAAAAAAACGGGAATGACTTTTTTTAAAAAAAAAAATTCTTCTTTCTTCTTCTTTCTTCTTCTTCTTTCTTCTTCTTTCTTCTCTCTTAAACCCTCAAGAACACTTGAACTTACAAAAAGAAACCAAAATAAAAAAAATAAAAATGAAATAAATGAATTTTAAATCAAAACTTACCACTACTACCTTTACCTTTCCCCAACAGCGGCGCCAAAATTTTGGTGGTATTATCGTTGTTCTTTCCACCAGAGTTAATATTAATCTTACTTTTACCTTACTTATGTAGTAAGTAGGGGATCGAACCCAAGAGAAAATTAACCGAAGTAAATGAAGTTAAAAGCAAGTAAACTTATGAAATTAAAGCACCATTGGAGGTAGATCTACCTAGAACATGTTGATGAGAAATTCCTAGTCTCTAATCTTTTTATAACTCAATCGTAAGGGCTTGGTGTTAGCTCTTTAGATCAAAAAGTTTAGCAAATGAAATTAAATGAGAAAATATCAATAAAGTAGAATTTCATAAACTTCTTACTACTAATTATCTAGTTTAATCATACTTATCTTGATCTAATCTAAGCATAAAGCATCTATATTAAGAATAAAAGGTGCAAGAAATCTTAAAGAGAATTCATAACCATTTTAGATAAAAGAAAGGCATGAAAGTAGAAATAACACAAGAACTTGCTTTAGGCTTTTCCACTCTCCAATGAATGAGAGCTTAGCCTAATGTCATTACAAGAGAAGGAAGATAAGAGATGAAAGAATTTTTCTTCATTTCATGGAGAAACTTACAAATTCTTCTTCTTCTATTATAAGACTATTTAGACAAAAAGAAATAAAACTAGAAAATAAAACTACAAAAATATAAGAGAAAAGGCTAAGAGCCTTAGATTAAATGAGTCTTGGATGAGATAACCAAGAGGGAGGGACGGTTTCTCTAGAGATTGAAGTTCTATTTATAGAGAAAAATGTATGTAGAAGAGTCCAAAAGTAGCCTCTACTTTTCTTTGTACAAAAAGATAAAAGATGAAAACATGAGTTAAGGATTAGGGTATTCCAAAGGATTAGGACATTCCAAAATGGGCCCAAATGCTTTTGCCTTGAAATTTTGATTCCAAAGTGTTGTTTTTTTGCACAAGAAACACACGTAATATATAGTAAATGAATTTATTTATGTATAATTAAGCCTAATTAACATGCAACATGAGGTTTTGAGACTTATCATGATTATTACCTTAATACGGAGAAATAGGGACAAAAATTAAAATAAATGTCTGGGAAATGTACGTATAATTTAGTGTTCGAGACACTCATCAATAGTAAATTTAGTGGCAAGACTGGTATAATCATTTACTTGTACGTAGATGATATATTGATTTTAGGAACAAATCTAAAAATAGTTGAGGAAACTAAATCTTTCCTAAAATCCAAATTTGAGATGAAGGATTTAAAAGAAGTTGATGTCATGTTAAGGACTAAATAATTAAAAAGATGAAGGATTTTTATTGTCTCAAAGCCACTATGTAGAAAAAGGTTTTGAAGAAGTTTGAATATTTTGAAAGTGTACCTTTAACTCCTTTTGATCCGAACATGAAGTTAAAAAGGAATAGAGGTGATAGTGTGTCACACAAAAAATATGCAAGGGTCATAGGAAGTTTGATGTATTTAATGAACTGTACTCGTCCAGATATAGTTTTTGTTGTAGAGGTGTTAAGTAGGTTCACTAGTAATCTTAATAGAGACCATTGAACATAATTAGTAAGAATTCTCAAATATTTGAGATGAACAATGGACATGGGCTTAGAATTTAGTATAAGCTTAAATGTGTTTGAAGGGTACAGTGATGCGAACTAATCTCAGAATTTGAAGAATCCAAGTCTACTAGTGGTTATATTTTTATGCTAGGTGGAGGAGTTATCTCTTGAAAATCATCCAAGCTGAAAGCGCCCTCAGTCCGCGGGGTGCGCGGATCCACTTTTGACCCTTGAGGTTTGGGAGTCGCCACCTAGTTATTGTGGTCTAGGAACCAAATTGACTCTAAAATGGATAAAAACTAATCTACTACAGAAAATCTGAATCCGGGGATCATGTTACGGGGTTGAAAGGTGTTAGGCACCAACCCCGCCCGGCCATTGCCGGTCTCTACTTATCCCAAATAAATCTACATCGCTAATGACAAACCTAGATTAAAAAATAAAAAAAACTTACCTTCGATCTGCAAAAGTGTTATTCCCT
The DNA here is from genome assembly GCF_017979445.1 of Akebia trifoliata. Classification (NCBI taxonomy): domain Eukaryota; kingdom Viridiplantae; phylum Streptophyta; class Magnoliopsida; order Ranunculales; family Lardizabalaceae; genus Akebia; species Akebia trifoliata. The sequence goes on along the minus strand of NC_141377.1, from coordinate 19,039,757 downwards.
CAGATCTGGTGAAAACGACTCCTTGTACCGTATTCCTTACTTCGTTCTATCTCCGGATCTGATTTCTGATCTCCGAGGTAAGGTATCTCCTTCTTGGATCTGGATGCTTTGAATTTGTTGTGGATTTTTGGGATGTTTTTGAGAGGTTTTTGGGTGTTTTTTAGGCTAAAATCGGGTAGGGGTGTTAGGGAAGGAGTTGGGGCTCCAAAATTAGGGTTTTGGGGAGGTTGTGGAGGTTTCTTCACCTATTTTTTCTAGGGTTTTTTATTTGATACCAAAATAGAGTGTGGAGGCTCCTATTTATAAAGTTTTTAGAAGCATTAGGGTTTGATTAGGGTTTCTCTTTAGGGTTTCAATTAGGGTTTAGACTTTGGTCTCATGAGATGGACTTAGTCTTTAGAGTTTTGACTTAGGATTTTGACTTTAGTCTTAGGAGATTGACTTGATTAGTTTAGATTAGGGTTTTGATTTAGGGTTTTGACTTTAGTCTTATGAGATTGACTTGATTAGTTTAGATTAGGGTTTTGATTTAGGATTTTGACTTTAGTCTTATGAGATTGACTTAATACTTGACTTTAGTCTTACTTAATTGACTTTAATTTTGACTTTAATTTTATTTGATTGACTTTAATATCTTGACTTTAGTCTTGCTTGATTGACTTTAAATTTTTGGAGAACCCCTCTCTATTATATCTTTAATTCTTTGGACCCCCAAATGGAGGGGTCCTTAAAGAAATATCTTGCGAACCCTCAACAATTTTGCCTGAAAGCCTGATTGATAGAGTTTTTTGTTCACATTTTAAAATTAATTTTATTAATGTTTCACTTTACATTATTTAATGATTTATTTATTAATTTTGAAATCTTTAATTTTTAAAATTGTGAAATTACCATTTTGCCCTCGGAGAGGATTTTTTACGTTTTAAGTCGTTTTTCCATGTTCCAAGATGTTTTGGAATCAGTTTTTCATAAGAAATTCAATGGGAATGTTGGTTTTTGTCATTTATGAAGTTTGTTTTATGAAATGGTCGTGAACTTTATGAGGGGTATTTTCGTAATTTTGTCGAATTCTGTTAAAATTGGTGAAATGATTTATTTGGTTCCGATTTGTTGTTTTATGTGTTTGAATGGGTTTTCCTAAGTGTAATGTAGGCTCTAGGGTTGTTTTGATGTTAGGGGTATTTTGGTAATTTGATCAATTTTTAGTGATTTTTATCGTGAAACTTCTTTTTGATTTGCAAGATGATGATTTCTATGTTTCTAGAGTCGTATTTTTCTAGCGTAGCGTGATTTCTAAGATTTTGTCAGTTCGAGATACCTCATCCGGATTTCTGAAACACATCTAGTAACAAAATAAGGCAATGGAATACACATCCATCATTGGGAATCATTGCGATCGGGTTGACGAGTTGATTAATCAGGCGAGTGCAAAAATGGGGTGTCTACACAAGCAGACATGTATAGTTAAATCTACAATGGAATCAGAGTTCATTGCATTAGAATTAGCAAGAACTGAGGCTAAATGATTGGAAAACCTATTGATAGGTATTCCTTTATGGGAAAAATCAATGCTATCAGTATTTATTTATAATTATAGTCAAGCTGCTATAGCCAAAGCTAAAAGCCATATATATAATGGTAAAAGTATAAACATTTGTCTTAGACAAAATATAGTTAAACAATTATTAATAGATGAAGTAATTGCTATTGACTTTATAAGGTCAGAAAGCAATTTAACAGATCCGTTAGCAAAACTATTAACTAGAGGGTTAGTGAGTAAATCATTGATGGAAATGGGACTAATGCCTATGTAAATAATTAGTCTGTGATGGAAACCTAGTCTACATGATTAAATATCCCAAGAAGTAGATTCAATGGGTATTAACAAGTCACTGAACTAATTGATGAAACACTAATGAAAAAGAGTTGACAAACTCTTTGTCCCTTTCCTATGGTGTTAAGTAGTGTTTATCTATGACGAGTTAAGGATGAACAAAAGTTCTTAATATAATCTATAGCCTTATTAGGTGGTGTGTAATAGTCATAGAGCACACTTGACGGACTTACCTATATAAATGTGGAAGTGGGGCTGCTTCTTATGAATATTATGAGCAATTATTCTAAAGGATTCATGAAAGACCAAGATTCGACACGTGACCAAAAAATGTCAAACCTTAAGAATTTGATCGGTCCTAAAAAGAAATATATGTATGATATGATAGTTAACTTACACTAAAAGGAAAAGTTTTAAGTAACCTAGTTACACCAGGTCCATGTGAGTTTTGTCTATCTATACTAAGTATCGATTAAGTCCAAAAGACATTGATATTTGGTATCTGATATTTCACCTTGTACGAGCAGCATTCATTTTCTTCTTACTATGAATCTATGGGAGATTATTGTAAAATTCATAGGTTTATTCTTATATTTTGAGGATAAGGTTTGAACGCAAGACTTCTTGAGTGTTACTTGTAAAAAATAGATTTTTCCCTCTTTTGTGAAACATAAAAGAGTTTTCTCATTTTTTATTTTTTGTATTAGTTGAAGGTCAAACATTTTCTTTGGTCGTGAGAGTTGTAAAGACAACTCTTTAATTCTTTAATCCCACTTGGACAAATACAAGAAAAGTTCTCAACTTATTAATGATCCCTCTCTCTTTATTGCTTGAGTGTGTGAGAGAAAGATGCTGGGCCTCGCGCGCATATTAGGGAACTCAAGGCACTGTAGGACTGCAGCTCATTGTGTTTGGGACCAACCCGTCAGAAAACCTTACTGCACGTGTGCACATACGATACGCGCGTAGCCGTTGATTTACGTTATTAACATAAAACTTTCTTATATCTCTTATTCTCTCATATTCTCTCCAATACAAACTCTTGTTGCTTATACAAAGTTCGTTATAGATCTGCTATTTTCGAGTGCATAATTAGCAAATAGTGACCGTTGAATCTTGTTTTTAAATTTTAGAAAATTAACCATTTTTTGGGGAATCCCTTAGCGTGGGTGGATTTGAATTATTATTATCTTCGTTTAACTTTAAATGGAAGAAGTTAAAATGTGTAGGAGATAGAGATGAAAGGCTTTTTTTTTCCCCGAAACAAACATTTCTAGTTAGTTTTTTTTTTTTAAAAACTATCCCAATTCCTACATGCACTTGGGTGTAGTAAAAAATAAAAAAATTTGAAAAGCCCACCCAATTCCAACGTGAAAGGAGATTAATAAAAACAATTAATCTTTTTTTTTTTTTTTTTTTTTTTCTGAATTCAAATGTGATAATTAAAAGGTTTTAGAGGGGCCTTAGATGATTGCCTAAGTGGCCTGGTGCTTGAGTGGGCCCTGTTTGTAAGATAATAACGTTCTTTTAAATTACAATATATTTTAAGCAAAATTTGATACTTGGTCAAATAGATTATAATGAGGATCTTTGAATTGAGAATAAGAAAATTAATCCCGTTTATGCTTGGTATGATTTTTGGAATGAGAGAAATAAGTGTGTTTTTTTTACTAACAATAATTCTCATTTCACAAATTCATGCAATTAAGTGGTATGATTATGGAACCTAGGCAGTACTGCCTTTTCAAACATTGAGTTCAATGTGCAACCCATTCGAATGGTTTGTGGGGGTATTGCATGTACCTGAGGATTTGGATGAGATATGATGTTTTATGAGATCAGTTGTCTCACCCGTGCTAGTCGGCCCTACAAGTCGCAATCATCAAGTATATATGAACCCATATGAGAACATCAAACTATAGGAAACTTATTTCAATATGCATCCTGAGTTTTGAGGTGGTATCTTAACAACCCGGTTAATAAAATATTTCCTTCTTTATGCCTCCTCAATCTAATAAAATATCAAATTCAAGCCATCAAGATTGACGATTAAAATCATCGACCTTAGCAATTTGAATCATTGATCTTGATTAATCATATTGAAAAATGTCAAGATCTATGATTTTAACAATTAGTGAATCTCAAAAATTTGGATGTTGATCTCAATGATTCATGCTCAAACATCTTGATCTTGGAGATTGTAAAAGGTGATCTTAATGGTTGGAACAAAAGTAAATCTCAATGATTCGAATTTTGGATCTTGACAGTTTGAATAATCAATTTGATCATCAGTTGAAAGGGGCCGGGGTCAGCAGTCATTAAGAGAGAGAGAGAGAAAAAAGAATGCACTAAATGGACCATCAAATTATCATGGAAAAAACTATGGAGGATTTAAAAGAAGTCACTCTGACAGGGTGCATTAAGTGATTTTCCCCAAACCATATGAATGTTGTGTGTGGGTTGGGTTGGGTTGGGTTTTGTGTTTGTGTTGATGCATGTGTACACAGTTATACATGTACCTTGAACCAATAATGCATATGGTCCATTAGGTAAGGAGGCCTTACACTTTCCATTGTCATGAGAATGACTTTTGTTCTCATACAAATTTTATACATATGGTTTTGATTGCTTTTAGTACATCTTCAATCGATTCTTATGTTTATAAAATTAATGTGAGCAAACTTATCCTACCATTTTGTTGATCTTATATTGATAGTATATATTTCAGTAGATTGTGGTGTGTGCAGTTGGGTTTCATTGTATTTAAGAATTCAATCTACCAGTAATTCATTGGGCAGTAGGACAAATAACATCTTAATTAATACGACTACGCGTGCCTTGAAGCAATTATTTGTATTTGTTCATCAATGTTATTTTGTTTCTTTACTAACAGGTTCGTTTGTAAATTTGAGCACCAACAAATAAATTGTGGTTGATCACTTTCAATACATCATTGTCTATAATGATAGCCATTATTTTCAATAATAAGGACTTTCTTTTATGATATTTACAATGGTATTGGAACCGGCCGGGTCAAAGCTTCCCAACTAATTGGACTAGACCAATACCCCTCCAATCCTACCTTACATCAATATCGATAATGTTATTCCCAAATTAGGGTCCGATTCTGATTTTGATTTAGAGTTTATCCAAACATCATCGTCAAAGCATTAATTATCCAAACAAAACAAAAAATTAGAGGTAAATTTAGGGTTCGATTTTGATTTAGAGATTATCCAAACATCATCGTAGTCGTCATCATCGAACCTTTAAATCTATATATGTATTGATAATAAATCTAAGAAGTCTTGTAATTGCAATTAAAGTTGAAATAATTTTCTCCAAACTTTTCCGGTTTTTTTTTTTTTTTTTCATACTTACAAATTCTCCTTTACAAAAGTATTTATTTTTAAATTACAAGATTATCCCTCATTTCCAATGATTTATCATAGATTAACAAAGGACGACTATATTGAACACAAATTAAATATCCAATGCCATTAAAATATCTTATTTCAAAAAAACAAAATACTTCCCATTTACTATGTAGGTACAATTTCTTTGTGGATAAGATATAAAGGATTGTCATGATATCCAAAGATATTGTACCAAAAAACTCCATCACCATCTTATGTGACATTTGTCTATTAAAAGTCTGAAATCATGGTCCTTACTCCCTATTTTTTCACAATCAGATGCATAATAAATAAAAGTACAAAAGATATCATAGAAAAAAGATTTAGATATTTTTGAATTATAAATTTTTAAAAATTATATATTTCACAATAGTCAAAAAATAAAATTAAGTAATTAGATAGAAAATAGCCTTGTTGGTCTCTTTTGTATTGGATGTTAAAAATAAAATAATAAAAAAATGAAAAAGCAAAAAAACAAAGATAAAGGAAAAAAAAAAAAAAAAATGTAACAACGGAGCCTATCATGATTTTCATTACAGAAAATTAATAGCATAATCTTAATAAACCAATTAGAAATGAATGGTATTTTTATCATTTAAAATAAATAATATCATTGGACATTGTAATTTGAAAATTAGAATAATTTAATCATTAAAGAAATTTATAAATAATTTAAGTTGAAAAAGGTAAGATTTGGAGAGAGTTGCTCCAACTTTAAAATATGTTAATAATAATTGGCTTGGGATCAGCTTGATAAAGGACTCTAAAGTTTGAAAAGGTAAGATTTGAAGAATTTATCCAGAGAAGAAAATAAGAAATAGAAAAGGGATGCTATTTAATTTTATTAACAAAAGTTTCCAACTCCTTAATCATTGCAATATGCCTATTTATCTATCTCTTAACCCAAAATGAGAATATATATTAAAATGATTTTAAAATATTTAAGATTACGTCACTTGATGTCCCAATATAATCTCATTTTCTTTTCCTGTATTTGATAGTCGAGTATCTTCGTAGATAGTGGACCGAGCCCGTATTAGACCAAGGTCTTTCCTAAAAATTAGTCTCGGAGCACGTGCAACGCCCACACATCACATGCACTAGATAAGTAAGGGTGCACCTTCACGGGTGGTCTGGTCTCTGAGGAATTAATGCTCATTTTGGGTATCGAACTCACAAATTACGAGCATTAACTACTTATCAGTTCAAAATTGCCATTAAGCTAACCTCTCAAAGTTTTTTCCTTTTTAATTTTTTTTTTTTTAATTTTCAAAGCAATGGTAAGTGGTGAAACAATAATATATAAATTAAGAAATATGATTGAAAAGATTTGAGAGGAAGTTAATTTGCGGGATGGATATTCACTGATTTCAGAATAAATTCGACTAAATAGAGAGATACATAACAGTAACCGTGTAATTATCTCAACCACACCATCTGGTCCTAATGAATAAATTGATTTGATGGATCTATATATACCGTAATACAATACATCATACAAATTCTCTAACAATAGTATACATACACACTGGGGTCAAATTTAGCTGCAATGACAAATTTAGAAGACTTTTTAGTAACGCTTTTGTGTCTCTGTCTTCTCTTCAAATTAAACTAATAGGTTGTGTGGAGAAACAGGAACCACATACGGAATTGCACTGTTGTTGAATGGAGTAGACAAACTTAGACACCCAAACAAAGGACATCATTTTAAATTCTCAACTGCCTCCTTATTGGAAAAAGACACTAAGCCCACGTTTTGATGAACTGTGTATTTTAATATATTTTTTTTTTTTTTGTCCAGTCAAACACGTCTCATATACATAGAGAGAATCTAAAAGAAATTTAAAAATAGCCAAATACTCAAGTGACAACAAAATTGACATTGATTCACACATTATTGACGTTGATGTTTACTGCTTTTCATCGAGATACGATTGGAAAGGATTTATGATTATGTATACACCTCCACATCAATTATGTGTGAAACAATGTCGATTCTGATGTCACTCCAGCATGACTCATTTAAATAGTCCATTTCCCATATATATATATATATATGGAAATGTTCAGCACCCTAAGTTTTACCACACACTTTAACAAACGTTTTTTGTCCTACATGGGTTAGAAGTTTTGGAATGAGCTGATTTTTGGTGAGGATGATCTCTATGATTAGAAGATCATCCTCCCCAAAAATCAGCCCATTCCGAAATGTTTAGCCCCATGTTTACACGTTGAAAAATCGTGGACCGTTCATTTTTTGTAAATCAATTTTGATGGGGTTAGAAGTTTTGGAATGAGCTGATTTTTGGTGAGGATGATCTCCTCACCATAGAGATCATCCTCACCAAAAATCAGCTCATTCCGAAACTTCTAACCCATGTAAGACAAAACGCGTTTGTTAAGTGTGTGGTAAAATTAAGGGTGACGAACGGGACCCATATATATATATATATATATATAATATTATATATATATATATATATATATATATGGGAAATGTTCAGCAACAAACATTTTGGCGAAACATTTTTCAAAATATGGGTTAGAGGTTTTGGAATGGGCTGATTTTTGGTGAGGATGATCTCTACAGTGAGGAGATCATCATCACCAAAAATCAGCCCATTCCAAAACTTCTAACTCATCAAAAATGATTTACAAAAAATGGACGGTCCACGATTTTTCAACTTGTAAACATGGGGTTAGAAGTTTTGGAATGGACTGATTTTTGATGAGGATGATCTCCTCACTGTAGAGATCATCCTCACCAAAAATCAGCCCATTCCAAAACCTCTAACCCATGTTTTGAAAAATGTTTTGCCAAAAATGTTTGTTGCTAAAAAGGACCCATATATATGAGAAATGTTCAACACCCTAAGCTTTACCCTACACTTTAACAAACGTGTTTTGTCCTACATGGGTTAGAAGTTTTGGAATGGGCTGATTTTTGGTGAGGATGATCTCTATGATTAGAAGATCATCCTCACCAAAAATCAGCCTATTCCGAAATTTTTAGCCCATGTTTACAACTTGAAAAATTGTGGACCGTCCATTTTTTGTAAACCATTTTTTATGGGGTTAGAAGTTTTGGAATGAGCTGATTTTTGGTGAGGATGATTTCCTCACCAAAAATCAGCCCATTCCAAAACTTCTAACCCATGTAGAACAAAACACGTTTGTTAAAGTGTAGGGTAAAGCTTAGGGTGGGGAACGGGACCCTATATATATATAAAACCAAAGATTTCATACCTAAAGTTAAAATCCGTATTTCACCTTTTCTTGATCAATGGATCGGATTGGGTCAATCTCTAACCAACCTAATAAATTATTGGATCCATTACTTATCAGATTGAATCTCAATATCTAGATCCAAATCCAATCCGATTAGATTATAACTGGATCCGTCTACATTGGATCAAATCTTATTTTATACATCAAACATCACATCTTTAAATAAGTATATAATATATTATTGGATCCAGGAATGGGTTGATCTAGGACCAATCCAAATCCAAATCCTTGATGCAAACCCTAATAAGTTATTTGATCTGAATAAATTCAATTTCAGGTACAACCCAATCCATCCACAGCCCTACCTTATGGGGACAGCAGCTATTAGCACCCCAACTTCTACTTATTACACCTCAAATTTTCAAATTATTTATCACCCCCCCCCCCCCCCCCCCCAATTAAATTAAAACACACTCTTCAAACATTACAAAAGTTTGCCTCAAATTATATCTCAACATTACAAAACACAATAACACTTGTTCAAACAATTTCAGCAGTTGTCTACAATTATGATTAAGCTCATATAAAATCCTAAACACAAAAAATTAAAATCTTGAAAAGAAGAAAAAAAAAGAGTTTGTATTGGCAGCTCAACTTTTACTAATTCTCAATTCACTTACTTTCTTTATTTTAATTGATATGTAATAAGTAAGAGTTGGAGTGCCAATAGCAGCACTTTTTTTTTTCTTTTTCTTTTTCTTTTTCAACTATGTTAAGAGGGGAGGGGGGGGGGGGGGGGGGGGGGGCATAGACCTTAAATAGTGTATGTAATGCATAGTTGTAAAGTTAGCTAGCAAACAATATCAACCTATATCAGCTGATCCTGATCATCTGATTTATATTGTAAGGTCAGATAAATAAGTTTCAGAAATTAAATTTCCATGAATCGGATGGTTGGGATCATGGCCTTTTTTAATCCATGGACTTTTTGACCAAAGAATGATCTATGTAGGAGTAGTAGGACCTATATCAAATCGTGGGTTGATAGCTACCCACATTTATATTAATACACCACTAATTAAGTTGGATATAGAGACTTAGACAGAGAGACAAACTCATCTCTGAAAATTCTATCATTTTTTTTTTTTTTTTTGTTCTTTTGTTTGTAGAAACAAAAACATGTGGAAAATAGATGGAAGGAAACTCCAGCTGAGTTTACTTTTTCAACTACTTGTTTTGAAAGGGTGCCTAGGCTTTAAGAATGTTGGGAGTCTATAAATCTTGGGCTAGCTTCAGCTTCACTACTTTTACCTTCCAACACTGATAAAAAATACTAAACTTTTTCATTCTCTTCTCTAGTTTAATACAAATATACGTAGGTGTGTGTGTGTCTCTCTCTCTCTCTCTATATATATATATATATGAGTAACCATGTCTACTGATACTAAGAAGAGATGCAATCATGTTGAAGAAGATATTAAGCTAAGAAGAGGACCATGGACTCTTGAAGAAGATGCTCTTCTCACACATTACATTGCTTCTCATGGTGAAGGTCGCTGGGATATGTTAGCCAAATGTTCAGGTTAAACTATACCAATATCTTTTTATCCTATTTTATATTTTTTCAATTAAGTTTATAACAATATGGATGATCAATATTTTTCTAAGACAATCTAAAACATTTTATAAGCATTTAAATTAAAATTTCATGATTTTGATCTTGGTCTATATCAAAACGATCGACACATCTCAAGATGGTATGAAACTTTAAATAAGTGGATGATTATCTCACAACCCTTTATTCTTTGAAATTATCTTTTCAGGATTGAAGAGAACTGGAAAGAGTTGTAGATTGAGATGGCTGAATTATCTAAAACCTGACGTAAAGCGCGGAAACCTTACTCTTGAAGAACAGATCCTGATTCTTGAACTCCATTCCAAATGGGGTAACCGGTAGTTATTCTACTTGTTTTATATTATTAATGTTGATGATAGATTAACAGCTTGACATGAAGGGAATTTTTTTCTTTTTCTTTTAGTGCCTTATGTTTCCATACAACAATTTTTTATGACACACCACTTAGTAAATTATAACCCACCCATAATTAAAGTAAATCACATCAAATAAAGAGCTTTTCCAAAAAAAAAAAAAAAAATGAAAAGGAAAGGGGTGCTGCTTTCATTTAAGTACCCTCATGCCCGCACCTGGAATACAATATTTAATTTCATTGTTTGGTGTGTTATAAAAAATTTGGTTGGGTGGTATAATCTCGATTTCATATAGTAGTGTAGTTTGGCTAATTAATGGGTACTATTCTCTCTGTTATTTTGTTAATCTAATGTTTGTTTATTCTCGTAATTCTAGGTGGTCTAAGATTGCACAAAATTTACCTGGAAGAACAGATAATGAAATAAAGAATTATTGGAGAACAAGAGTGCAGAAACAAGCTAGGCAGCTCAAGATTGATGCTAATAGCAATAAATTTAGAGATGTGATCCAACGTTTTTGGATGCCAAGATTGCTTCAAAAGATGAAAAAATCAACTGATCAATCTTCTTATTCAACCATGAATCCTCAAAGTTCACAATCTACTCTTACACTCAATCAAGTCCCTCAAGAATTATCACAACCACCACCACCACCACCACAACATGGATCTTCAAGAACAAGAGAGACAATAAAAAGTTTAAATCTTCAAGAGAGCAATTCAAGCTCAGAGAAGTGCACTAGCCCAAGCATCACTTCAGATTCCATGAACATTAATTCACAGATTCCTGAAATTTCAGAATGCCTAACAAGTCCTCGTGCTTTTGGCAACATTGTTTACAACCCATTTCTGAAGGGTTGTTACAATATGGATAGCAATAGCTATGACATGGAATCCTTCAACTTGGCACCAATCTATGATTGCCATGTGGCAGAAAGTAATTGGATCAATGATGACATGGCAGACAATCTATGGAACATTGATGAGTTATGGCAGTTTAGACAGTTACAAGAGAAGGGTATAACCCATTCTTGATTGGGTCTGTTACACATTTAAGATAATTTTTAGTGAAATTTAAGGGAGGGGGAGGACTTGTATTTTATTGAGTATTTTAATATTAAAGTAGTTTAGAAAATTGAAATTGTTGTTAAATCATGAGATGGTGAAATATATATGTCTTTTTTTTTATTGGTGAGGGGAGAATTATACAGTAGTTTTGTAGTGAAGTTGATTCAAAGTTGAAAATCATTCTAATTAAAAGCAAATCTCTCTTTCTTTGTTTCTCTGTGTTCATTTTCAAGTAGTGGGAGGGTGAAGAAGCTATGGGCAAATGAAATCATTTGCTTCTTGAACGGGGGTTCTAATGTGTGGTCAAATCAACCAAATGATGAGAGAGAGAGAGGGTTGACTAAATGGTGGCTTTACTTTTTGATTTTTGATTTGTTTCCTCAGTGCAAGACTGCTATAACTTTCCAAGTCCACTAAATTCATAGCGACTTGAAGGAACCAATTCTAGGAAACAAGCTTTTTCATTTTTTTTCTCACAGCTTTGCATTGCATTTAGACTTCTTATGGAAGAGACCCCAACAGTGTAGATGACATCACAAAGCATGACAAAAGCAATTATAATTGATTAATGAGCAAAATGTATGATATTTCTCCAAGTGATAATGCTAATCACATCACAAGATAATATTGTTACACTTGGACTGACTGAGTTGATAACCCCACCAAATCTTAACAAGTGGGATTCCCCTTTGTGTATACATTTAAATATGCAAGTATACGTCATGTCGACATGTCTATATGTGCCCATCAAATGAAGAACCTATCTCATATACCTAGAGATGTCAAATTCTTGGATCGGGCACCAATTCAATTAGAATAAAATGGAATTCATTAATTTTTAGAGAGATTTACCTGGTAGATCTATCTGTTGCAATTTTATTACAAAAACTCTCCTACTTTACCAAGTTTGTTACTTGGGTAAACCTATGATGCTATTATAATGACTAACTTGCTAATATTTGAAGTCTTACTAAGGGTCTATGGGCCCATATAAGTTATTAAATTAGAAATCCAACATATAAACTTCTAAATTTCATGGAAAAACTCAGATTTTCAAAGAATTGTTTTAAAAAGAAAAATCTTTTTGAGCTTTATTGTAGATGTTGAAATGAATGACTATCAGACTCTAAGATTTAAAATTAAAATTCAACTGAGAAAATCAACTATTTTTTTTAAAGTTCTTATAACTTTGTCCATTATAAATCATGTGCATCAAATCAGGTTTTTGGATGCCACAAATTGATGTGGTTAGAATTCACTCCAAGATATGTTAAGTATCAAATTAACCACATAAATTTGAAATTTCTAACGTGGATCCCCAATTCAGGGTTTGCTCAATAACGAACTTGATAAAGTGAGGTTTGGTGGGTAGCAAACTTCATATAGCAAGGTTCCTTGGAGTTGTCTGAACTCCAAAGGAGATTTTGTAATAAAAGTGCAACAGTTAGGTCTGCCTAGTAAATCTCTCGAATTATTAATATTATTATTATTTTTGTTCAATGGGCGAAGAATATATTGAAATAAGAGCAAATGTACAAGAGGAGGGAACAAAGTCCCTATTTTACCAGGTGAAAATATTGCAAACCCAACCAATCCCCCATGTAGCATTTTTTGACTAGAAAGGGGAGATCTTCGAATTCAAAGTTGGGAAAATAAATAAGAAGAATTGTTCCTTAAGAGCAAATTCAGTAAGGCATTGGCTACCGAATTACTTTCCCTCCATAAGTGTCTGACTTCCCATGAGAGATTAGCCAAAGATTGCTATGTCAAAACTAGAAATGGTTCTAGTCTCCAAGGAAGGTATATTCCTTTGAAGTCATTTACTAGCAACAACGAATCCAACTCTATGCTTACGTGGAGTCCCATTAAATTTAGAGATATTAGAACCGCATTAAGAGCCAAGCAATCAGCCCTATTGTTCGAAATGTGTTAATTTTTATCCAATAACTAACTGAATTGGGTTTTTAGTATTTGGATCCAACCCCAAAACAGAGACAATTGGAACTCATAAGGTTTTAGTTTTGTACATAGAGGGCAATTCTCACTCTCCCACATAATAAGATGCTTACACCATTCTCCCATCATTTTAGTTAGAGCCGTGATAAATTAACATGCTTTTGACGCATGCATTAGACGTACTTTGACATGGGGATCTAGAACAGTGTGTCGTACTTAACAAAGGTCAAGTGGCAACCCATTTCATGCCATGTGGTATTTGTGGGACCGACAGACCGTATGACTATGTGGTTTATCCCTTAGTGAATCTACCCACAAAATATCAGTTTGATTGGTGATGCACATCTATTGATATTAGCATTGTATAAGAATGATTTTGAATTGTTGGATTCAAACAATTTTTCAAGAGTTTAGATCCAGTGGATACAAATTATCAAACATTATAATTTTTAGTATCTAGGCTCACCAAGGGATGGACCACATATCCATATGGTTGGTAATTCTCACAAATACCACATGGCATGAAATGGGCTGCCACCTGACCTTTGTTAGGTATGACACGACACGTCAAAAGCGCGTTAATTTATCACAACTCTTATAGTTATATGTAATGATTGGGGTAGTGCTCTCTCGCGTTTACATGTACGCTTGTTTGATCTTTAGGATTGGATGTTCAATTACCAAAAACTATTCTCGATCGGTTGAGTTTGGGATAATTGTTTGCTCTCAAAAGGAATGTGAAATAATGATTAATTTAATTGTCATATATTCCCAAAAGGAACCTTATCCTAAATCCTCGATTCAGATCCTAAAGGATAAGATTTCTCTTCTAATAATCCTCTGATCAATCCATTGACAGCCAACTTCCTACATGCATGGGTTCAATATATTCTTGCTTAATCTAGACGTTCAAACTCTATTATTATTTTTAAGAAAGAATACTATTGATATATATAATGCCAAAGCTGCCGACTATGAATGACAATACTCATCCCATTGATGAATCCAAAATAGAAAACTGGTTTTCCAATAGAAAAGTCGACATTGGAAAAGATAAGAAAGAGTGCAAGACCATCCATGACTATAACAAACAAAAAATAAAAAAAAGTTTAATTGAGAAATTGACTACTTATATTATCACCATATTTTTGTCAAATGGAAATTTTAATTTGACTTGTACACACCAACCCCCTCAGCTAATTTCATGGGTATTATCTCTCCATCCATAGAAATCTAAATAAATTATTATTAAATAACATAAGATTATGATAATCAAAGGTGTCCATCTTTTAATTTCTTCATTGGGTCTTGAGAGGAAAAAAAAATGAGGCTCAACAAGTCTAGTGTAGACCAAACATTGACTAGAACCTTCCAGCCTCCTACTTCCTAAGGAATATTATTCCATTAGTTTATCCTTGGCTTTCAGTTTCCATACCTCGGACGATCCGATTAGATTATTATGCAACCAAGTATTTAAATCAGATGGTTTTGATCAAGGAGATCATGTTGGGGGGAGGGGGGATATTGAGTTATGATCTAGGGGTATCAATGAGTACCAATTTAACCTAAATCAAAAGAGAATTGGAATCGAAAACTCCGATTTCGATTATCTATTTATTAGATCAATTAGAATTGAGTCTAAAATAGAATCAAAATCATTATATTCTATCTAATGAGTATCCGGAACCAATTTAATTATTGAAAATCAGAATCGATGAGTACCTGTGATTTTTTATGATTTCAATTCAAGTTCCAATTCCATTTATTTTGAAACTAAAACCCACCCATTGACACGCCTAATGAGATCCCTTCACTTCCATGCAATGTTTTAAAAATTGAACTAATGATTGAAACATAAACGTGTTAAATCGGTGGGATCGTAGTCATAACCTGATTCGAATTTGGTTCTTATATCATGAGATGCCTTCACTTTCAAGCAATGTTTTAGAAACTTAACTGATAAGTGAACCAAAAATGTATTAAATTGATTGGGCCAATCTATGTTTTTCAAAAACTTTATCCTTTTTACCTAAACTACCTACACTTACTTTTAGTCGGACCCAGTTGGATCACTGGTTTTAATTAAGACACTAATACACCACATCCAATTGAATTAATTTGGAAAGAGCTTTGTTTTAAAACTCAAAAAATCAACTCAACTCGAAGGTCCAGAAAGTTGAGTCAAGTAGTTGATTTTGGTGAATCAAATATTATTTTATTATAATAAAAAAATATTAATATTAAAATAATTATAAAAATTTTGAAATTATGTTTAAATCCTAATTTTTGCAATACATGTGTTGGAACATGCCACCTACTAATTTTTTTTTATAAAAAGGATAACAATAAAACAAAAAATGCTGGAGTTTCTTTAACCGAACCAATTTTATTATAAAATCTAATCGGATTCAGTTGGATCAGCAGCTGTGAAACATTTCTTTCAC
Organism: Akebia trifoliata; assembly: GCF_017979445.1. Lineage (NCBI taxonomy): Eukaryota > Viridiplantae > Streptophyta > Magnoliopsida > Ranunculales > Lardizabalaceae > Akebia > Akebia trifoliata. The sequence goes on along the minus strand of NC_141377.1, from coordinate 19,023,823 downwards.
GTACAATGCACCACATATAATGGAATTAAGTTGATAAGAGCTTTGCTTTAAAACTCAAAAAATCAACTCGACTCGAATGTTCAATAAGTTGGATCAAATCAAAGATAAATTTTTAGTACTTTAATATTAAGATATATATTTTTTTGCGATCAACTAGGTGTACACTACTAGTGACAGATTACATACCAATCTTGAAAAATAACCCTTTTTTAATTGCATTTTATTATCGATAACATTAAGATTCAAGATTACTCACCTTCTCATGACTTCGTTTTCTCTATTCGAGTATATTGTAAATATACTTGTTATACAATCAATCAAGGACGGATTTACAGTGGAGGCATTGGGGGCACTTGCCCCCACAAGAATTTTCAAAGTCCATGAAATAATTAGCTATTGCAATAGATATCAAGAGCGGATTAAAAAATCCATCATTATTTTCCCCACAAAAAAAAAAAAATTCCAATCTTAACTGCCCCAACAATTTTTTTTTTTCCCACTCTTAGTTGTCCCCACATGGGTAAAATACTGACTCCACCCTTGCGATCAATTCTTGTAAAAACATTATTGAACCAACAATAATTTATTTAAGCACATTTGAAGAAGGACGAAAATTAAAAAAAAAAGGAGTGCAATATTTTTATTTTGAGTACAATGATTCAAATGGGGTGCAAAGGAAAAAAAAATTAGTGATGAAATACTATTGGTAGTGGGTGGTGTGCACCTAGTTGGTCCTTTTTTTTTTTTATAATGATCTTTGTTTAACTATGTGGAATTTCTAATCTGACGAGTACAGTGCTGACTTGATTCAGCTGAGTTAGTGAGTTGACACAGCAAATGCTTGAACTGAGTTGTCATTCGATTCGGAAGAAAGAGTGGAAAAGCTTCCCATCGAAATTCGAAACGTCCTCTCGTTGTCACATATAGACCCGTGAATGGAATGAACTCCAACTGGAGGGGTCCATTTTTATCAAATTACAAGCCATCACCATCCACGTGGCATGAATTGGTCTCTCCTTTGTGGTGGGTCCCTTGAAATTAAAGCCACCTTATGACCGTCAAAAGAGAATCTTTTGTACAGAAGATGAAACTTATTTATTTTGGTTGAAAAAGTCTTTTAATGCTACCACATTTTGAGGAAGAAAAAGGCAGATATAGATATGTCGGTATCAAAAAACTGATAGTGACATAACAAATTTCAAATTGATACTGTTTTTTTGAGCCCTTGATCCTAAAATAAATGATTGACCCACATCATCACAAACGGCAAAAAACCACAAATCAATCAGTCTCATTGCCTGCTTTTAGACAATGGATTCATGCATCTTGCATTGGTGATTTATATTCATTGTAGATGATTTTTTTTTTGTTTTGTATCTATTTCGGTTTCAGTCTGAAAATGAAAATATTTCATTGACATATTTTGATAAATGTCATTATTAATATAATTTTCATGGAAATGAAAAAATCTTGTGAAAATGATAGAAATATTGATGAATCTTTTTGTTGAAATGATCATAGTCACCCAAGTCTTCGACTTATTAAAAAAATCACAATTAAATCGTTACTTTTTTTTCCTTTACTAATTTAATCATGACTTTTAATAATACATGACTTTAACGAACATCACAAACAATGTGTAAAATAATACGGATGCAAATGAAAATAACATTGATTTGATATTTTGATATGTTAATCAATTATAAATTCCTAATTCAAACTCATAATTGTGGTCTTTTTTATATTTTGAATAGTATAAACCTTGAATTGTTAGATTTTAAACATACAAATCTTATTTACATTACTATTATTCTATAATTCCGAATAAATAAAAAATCATATATATATCTCAAGAACCTATTCTAAGAATTAAAGTTAGGATACTTATCTTGTGCCATAAATCAAAAATGTTGATCCAATAATCGAAGTGCGTAAATCCCAAATCTGAATTCTTCAATTTTCATATTCACCTTCTTTGTCCTTTCTATTTGGATCTACTAGGATTTTAGTGATTGATGGATATCATTATGTTCATAACCCTATGAATATAGTTTGCGCGTCTCACTGTTATTGTTATTATGCGGTGCCGATCCACTTATATAAATGGAGATAAAGAGCGAGATCCTCTTTTAGTAAGATTTTTATCCATTAAGGTTTCCTACTAAAATTTAAAGAGTATTGTAGACACTCAAAGTTGACTAGGCCCTTGATGCAAAGCGCCTCCAAATTGTAAAAATTGAAATAGACCCCAAGGCCAAAACCTGAATTCACTAAAGTAAAAGGAGAACAAGCAAGCAAGCAAACTCCCTATCAGACCTAGAACTTGGGAAGATCGATTCCTTGGTTTCAAAGATTCAATCTGAATTCACTAAAACAAAAAGGAGAACAAGTAAGCAAACTCGAGCTTGGTTAGGCACAAAAGAGTTTGAGTCTACATATTTGTGATTCACTGCACACAATTCTCACAAAAAAGGGCACCTGTAGATACCCCATTTTTTACCTAGACCGAGCATGAGAGTACCAAAAATCTTTTGAGAAGGGACTTGACTCAAGTCAATTTTCAAGTGGTTGCAAAGACCCCATGTCGAGCCAACAAACAAAATACATTTATGATTTTAGCTTGGTATAGAGGTAACCAACGACCAGGCTTAAATTTTAACCTGATCATAAGTTACTAATGTCCAAAAAAGAGTATTGTCTAGTATGGAAGTAACCAATAACCAGAAGAGAAAATTGCACTGTATGGAGGTAACCAACGGCCAGGCTTAACTTTTTTTATCCTGACCATAGGTTACCAATGATCAAAAGGAATTTTTACATAGTATGGAGGTGACCAACGGCTAGAATGAAATTTTACACTAACCATTGGTCACCTAAAGCCTGTTTTGTTGGGTGGTTTTGAGTCTCATATGCTCTCGAATTTTTTAAGGGTTAATTACCCTTTGATCCTCATTTTAATTAATTTTTCTCTCAAGAGAACCCCCATTATACCTTTTTACACATAGTTTAATTTCCTAATAAGCCCACCATCAAGATCTTCTTGTAAATCTCATTTTCTTTTGACAAAGACCCTTGGTCAATTTGATCCCCACATGAGTGTAATTGTTATCCTAACCTCAAGTTGTTAGAACCTAATCTAGGTAGTTTACACTTGTACCCCCTAATTCTATCATCAATCCTAGAAGAGTCAATGTAATTAGATCAAGTTCTAGAGATTTTAACAGTTTTGCCCAACCCATAGAATTCTCTAAAACTATTGAGCAAAGACTAGACTAACTTAGGTTGTTAAAGAGTTAGTTGAGTTAGATGACATTAATACCCAAAATCCTCATTCATATTTACATGCCATCTAGCCTAATTCTCTAAGATTTGACCCAAAACCAAAGACCTAAGACTATTTTTCCCTCTTTAAAGAATTCTCTAAAAATTATGACCTTTTACCATCCTACCATCTTGATCATCATGATTGGTGAGAACTTAGGTGGGTGAAAGACCCTTAAGTCTAAGGATTATAGAGGTCATTTGGGTTGTCTATAGAGGTTTTGTTGTAAATAACGATGTAACACCCTGAATTTTTAATTCGTATCTCGAGGAAAAAATAAATAGTGGAATTTTAAGAAAATCTTGAAAGTGGGATTTAGAGGTAAAACTTTAGGATGTTTTTGATCATTTTTAATGGAATCTGACCTCACCATTAGATTCAAAATGATCGAAAAACATAGTTTAGCCTGTAAGCACGCTCAAATGCGAGTCCGAATATAAAAGTTGCAAAATCCTCGATTATCGGGTCGGACCAGGCTAAAATAGTGACTTTTTGTTAGAGAATAATTTTTAAAATTCGATCATACCATTGGGTTCATAACGAAAAATTATTCAACATGGACTATTTATTTGTCATTTTTGGAGATCAGGAAGTTGAATTATCGCCAAAAACGAAAACGACATCAAGTTTAGGGGTCACGTCAGGCCAAAAATGTAAATTTTTGATGGAGACATAATTTGTATAAATTGACTATACCATTAGTTCCGGAATGAAAAATTAGGCGAAATAGAGTATTCATTTGTCAATTTTGGAGTCCGGATGATAAAGTTATTGACGATCGAAACAATTGACAAAATACCGAATTTGTCCCACATGTTATTTAAATAATATTTTTAATTTTTTTTATATAACTCATCTTCCCCAACGCGTCCATACGGCCGAGACATATAAAACAATTTTTTTTTTCTTTTTTCTTCGACCTTCCACCTCAGATCTCTCACAAACGGCTCGCCGTCGACAATCGACGCAGAGAAGGGAGAAATGTCCGCAGCTACGTTCTCTACAAAACCCACCTAACCTTTCTTCATTTCACTTTCTATTTCATCCGATATCGTCAAAAATCAGCCGTATTTGGATACGGAAATTTCGAAACTTTGACCTCGGATTTCGTCCGTTTCGGGGTCAAATCGCTTCCGACGCAGAAGGGAGAAACGTCCGCAGCCTCATTCTCTACATAACCCAACCAAGTTCCTTCCGTTTTCTCGTTTTTTCACCCCGTATAGTCAAAAATCAGTCGTATTTTTATACGGAGATTTTCGTAACTTCGACCTCGGTTTTCATCGATTTCGGGGTCAAACTGTCTTTCGTCGTAGAAGAGAGAAAAGACGAGCACATCGAGATCTTCGAAACCACCGGGTCGATTTCGAAAATCAGCCGCTTTGAAGTTCGGTCCGTCTCGAATTCCGCGCCAATCTCCTCGATTTCCGCGCACACGCTTCGATCCTTTCGCCTAGACATTGTAAGGAACTCTGAATTTCTATTAATAATCATAGATTGTGAAAATTTCATTTAGGATTTTATTGGAAAATTTTGGATGTATTTTCGAAATATAGAATTCTTTGTTTATTTCAAAATTCACGCCAGAAATTGCATGTTTGATATGTTTAATTGTATTTTTAACAAATTATACGTGGGTAGAGTATTTTAACGGGTTATTGCCATAAATTGGGTCTTGTGCACTGCTCGGACCCCGTTTTGATATGAAATTTGTATTTTTTTTTCAATATTATTGATAGAAATAAATTGTATAGTTGAAAAATGTGATTTAATATTCAATGAACTCATATTGAGTTGATGAATATCAGAAAATGGATATTTTATGAAGAGATTGAAAACTGTGTAAAAGTCGAAAAAAAGGGAAAAAGGGTATGAAATGGTAAAATGTCAGAGTCACCCGAGGGGTGATGTCTGCATTTTACGTTGTTGTGTTGTATGCAGGTTGGTGAACGGATATCCAGGGATAATGTTACTGGTTGCATGTTTATTTACTTTCTGTTAGCGCGAGGCGCTCTGTTATGTTATTTATTTTAGGCCGGGTGGCCACACTTGCATGGTAGGAAACTGGATATCTATTCTCAACCTTGTATTGTTAATTTCTCTTTTGTTTTCAAATGAAAATAATATATATAAGTAGCTATTTTGTGAGCTGTTAAAGAGTTTGTGAATGCCTGAAGGGATAGTGCATCATATCATCCGGAGTGGTGTACTATCCTGGGATGTACGGTAGGGACCACCAAACTCATACGTGGTATGGGACGCGTATGAGAGTGGAGTCACAACTGGAATCCGGGTTTATTCCTCTCTATCTTTACCAGTGAACTTGTAATGTAAAGGTGGTCGTATACGAATGGTTTGTATATTTGGGAATCACATGTACGCCTGATAGGCATAGACGAAGATGATTAGTCAGTGATCACTAACAATCTATAGTAGTCGAACGTTCTGACACATCGAAAAGAGACCCATTGCTTACGGTCACGTCAAACGGCCAGCCTGAGCCGGATAAATGGTCAACCAAGCGTGGTAAACAGTGACCAGCCACAAAATCAGGAACTAAAAACCCGAGAAGAATTGTAACATCATGTCTCGACTGGGAGCGATCCAGTCGTGAATCCCAACTCTCTAATTCCAATACTCCACCATTGTGTATTATGTATCTGTTGCTTATTTTGATATATAAGATGAAATGAATGTTTATTGTTTCCATTTGATCAATTAGATTTGTATAAAAAGAGAATGTTATAGTGAGTACTGCTGATCGATGTAATGTGAGTTTTAAAATGTTTAGTTGCTCATCCCTGACTATATGTACCAGTTAATCATAGTTTTCTTCTGTAAAATTTTATTTATTTTAAAATGATTCAGTATGTTTATTCGTTCATGTTAGGAGAGGTTATTGGCAGAAATTGTTGCTTCCTTACTGGGTAACCCTTGTTACTCACCCTTTCCTTCTCTATTTTTTTTAGTTTCAGATCTAAAGCTTGGCGAGACAAGTATAGAGCACGAGTGAGAATCATCTGGTGGGTCAAATAGATAGCCAGACTTTGTCACTTGGTAAGTATTAAGTTATACTCCATTTGTCTAGGAGTATTATAGATTTGTATTGAGCGTTAGGATTCTTGTTAGAGTGAGAAAATTTTGTATAATCCCGTAAATTTTCTTCTTCCGCACTCTGATATTCGTACGTTATTAGACTTATATAGGCTTCCGCTAGTATTATATTTTGTATATGTATGCAGGATTGTATGTCGTTTATCAGGTGCAGGTTGAACGCCTTGGAATGCTAACATAAACAGAGGAGACCATGCCGAAATTTCGAGGTGCTACATAATACCTCGAGATCTGACATGGGGATTTGTGTTAGCGTTTCGGCGGGGCGCCACAGATGGTATCAGAGCATAGTATTAGATCCGTATGGGATACTGATCTGCTATGTTTTGAAGAGTTAGCTGATACCACATATATTAGAGCGATAATCATAGAGTGTCACTAGGAATTCGGTATCCGAGCTCATTAGTAATTCCGTATTGGAATGATGAGTTCTTCCGTGTCTAGATGTTTATAGAGCCTTGTAAGCCTAAGATAGGATTCTAAGTTTATTCTTTAGTAATGGAAATGGAGTCCATTACTAAGTTCCAATCTATGATAGTAATTCATAGTTACGTAAGAGTAGCTTTGGCCTTATTATGATAAGTGCCTTAATACGGATGAACATAAACTAGAGGAATGGACAAGGTAGAGGCCAAAATGCAACAGAGACAAGATAGGTTCTGGATCAGACATTTGACCTGATATCACAACTAATATCATTCATCGGATAGGTGGTTGAGTCTCATGACAAGTTTAGAGAAGAAATATGAATAATGCAACCACTAACACCTCGAAGCCAAGTGGAAATAACGCAATTAGTATGTAATAAGAGACAAACAATTACGAAATTAGCAAATTCTTAGGAAAAATAACAATACGTGAGGAGGATATTATAGACATACCAACTCAATGGATGGAAGAATTTTATAAGAAACAACATATACTACTAAATCCATCGAAAGAAAAATGTTGTGGTATGTTATGAATGTAGCAAATTGGGACATAAATGAAAGTAATATTTGGGTCAACGTTAGTTGATTAAGGATGTGTGGCTTCGAAATATACTAGACAAACCAATGTATGAGATAATTACTAAAGTTGATAACGTATTCATGCCATCTCGAACATACAAGACTAGCGATCGGAAGTGAGAGATTGTACAAGACTTACCACAATTGTAAGGTGTACCATTAAATCCAAGAAATGAGGAATCGCTGGACTTATTCTCAAGAGAAATACTATTCAACCTTAGAGACCATTACCACAAGGTCGTGCCTTTGAAGAATGAGAGAATTCCCCAGCCCAAATGATAAGTAAATCCAATAATGTGGTTGTAGAATTTTCAACGATTACGTCCACCAAGATTTGGGGGTTTTTCCGATCCGATTGAGGTCAATGAGTGGATTTTGAAGACCTGAAAGATTTTGAGTATCATGTAATACCCAAGAGATCAATGGGTGACGGTGATTACATTCCAGTTGAACGAGGATGCCAATCATTAGTAACATTTTGAGATGAATGTATTGGGAGATGGATCGTTTGAGTGGGTAAACTTCGAGAGGATATTTCTCGATAGATTTATATCCGAGATTACTCGAGAAATCAAATACTAAGTTTTTGAGATTAGTGCAGGGTAATCTATCAATTACAGAGACTAAGATATGATGTACATTAGGTTGTCACGATATGCTCCCGAGCTTATCCTGACAGATCTGTAGAAGGCCCGTAAATTCTTTAGAGGACTATAAACTTACCTAAGGGCCAGGAGGTCGATGATTGAGATTACCAATTATAGAGATACGGTAAATCGAGCTTAAAGGATAGAATGAGAGGAGATAGAGTTTCAGACCTCCAAGGGACAAATGAGTTGACCTTAGATTTCTTTTCTTCCCAGATCAGATCCGGCCAAGAGGTCGATGAATTCGAGGCTAATCTTCCCCGGATCAAGGTATCCACAATATAGAACTCCTCCACTATCAAGTTGTAGAGTTTTCCCATCACTGAGTTAGAGAGCAGTTGAAGCTCCAATGATGCCAACAGGGCCAAAGGAATCAACAAGGCAGGTTCAGAGCCTACAGACCCTAGTCTTCCAACTACCCACTTCACAGAGATCTATGAAGATAAGATCATTGACATTGTTACGCGTTTGATCAGGTGAGACATATCAAGAAAGAATATCCTCTATCACAGGCGCAAGTAAAAGCTATGACCTAGGAGAAAGTACCTATCTCCGATGAAGTTTTGGAAGTAATGATTTTTAATTATAATATTAAAAAGTGGAGTTATATTCAATACTAGTTCCTCTAGATCATATAATTCTGTGAAGAGTTTGCACACTTGCTAGAGCTAGAAACCACTGACACAGGTCAAGTATTGAAATTATTTATACCATTGAGAGGCCTTGCGAAGAAAGAATAAGATTTTTGGAAGATCATTTAAGAACTTGCAAAATAGGTATTAGAATAATTGTAAAGTGTGAAAAGACAAGTGATGTTCAATTGGTACGCTAGTCTTTATATCAATAGTCTAGTCAATTACTCGGATATTACGCTAGTAGATAAGTAGGTGTTTCTTGTATATCCTTCATATCGAGAGCTACTTCCTCGAATATCAACACAGGGAGTTGCGTATATCTCTTTTCGATTGAAGATGACTTAACTTTGGGAGGCCTAACGATTGAACTATTAGATGAAGCAGCTCTTGCTTTACGACTTCTTGAATTGATTATCATTCTTTAAAAAGATAGATCATCTTTTGCCTTTCATCTTTCTATCCTTAGTGTCAGCTTTAACTCTTCTTTTGCCTTCTCATTTCACGATCACTTCTAGTAGAGATTTTATTATTATCGTTTTCGTTACGTGATCAATACTTTCTATAGACAAGTACTCGTTTCGAGATTTCGATTGTGGCTCATTTTCACTCATCGAAACAAAAGTGGTATAAGTAAATATTATGATTCCGTAGAAGCAGTGACCACCACCTGCCTGTGCCCACATCCATCCTAAAGAGATTTAGTAGAGCATAAGTTAGGAGGTGGGTCGATGTAAAATGTGAGAAAGAATAATCTTGTGATAATGTTACATTAATGGTGACTTAATGGAATTGTGAGAAAATAAATGTAGGATTTATCCCCTCGAGTAAGATTTTAAATTATAAAGGTTATGACAGAGGTTTTGAGGAAATATCGCAATAAGTAAAAATGTAATATCGAATCGAATATAAGGATAGTGGTGTGTTGCGGTAAGACTATGCATTGGGAGTAATATTCATAATAATTATGAGTAAAACATAATAGACGATGTAATTGATGAGAAAAGTAAAGATAAAGAATAAAGAAGATGTGAAAGGATTGTGGTTGATAGACATTGTGGGGAAGTGATACAATGTGAATTGATTGTTATCTTGTGGTTATACAAATAATGGATTAGTTGGAGTACAAGTTTGAATTAGAGTGATTAATTAATGAATGTGTTGGGTTGACGGAATATGGGAGACATAAGTCTACGAGTTATAAATGAGATTGGCTTGGGACTAAGAATAGATAGTAATCGAAAATAGGTAGTGTTTATTATACATGTCGTGTTAGTGGAATTGCGACAAAGTTTGATAAGTATGATTTCAATTTCGAGGACGAAATTTTTATTAAGGGGGGGAGAATGTAACACCCCGAATTTTTAATTCGTATCTCGAGAAAAAAATAAATAGTGGATTTTAAGAAAATCTTGAAAGTGGGATTTAGGGTAAAACTTAGGATGTTTTTGATCATTTTTAATGGAATCTGACCTCACCATTAGATTCAAAATGATCGAAAAACATAGTTTAGCCTGTAAGCACGCTCAAATGCGAGTCCGAATATAAAAGTTGCAAAATCCTCGATTACCGGGTCGGACCAGGCTAAAACAGTGACTTTTTGTTAGAGAATAATTTTTAAAATTCGATCATACCATTGGGTTCATAACGAAAAATTATTCAACATGGACTATTTATTTGTCATTTTTGGAGATCAGGAAGTTGAATTATCGCCAAAAACGAAAACGACATCAAGTTTAGGGGTCACGTCAGGCCAAAAATGTAAATTTTTGATGGAGACATAATTTGTAGAAATTGACTATACCATTAGATCCGGAATGAAAAATTAGGCGAAATAGAGTATTCATTTGTCAGTTTTGGAGTCCGGATGATAAAGTTATCGACGATCGAAACAATTGACAAAATACCGAATTTGTCCCACATGTTATTTAAATAATATTTTTAATTTTTTTTTATATAACTCATCTTCCCCAACGCGTCCATACGGCCGAGACATATAAAACAATTTTTTTTTTCTTTTCTCTTCGACCTTCCACCTCAGATCTCTCACAAACGGCTCGCCGTCGACAATCGACGCAGAAGGGAGAAATGTCCGCAGCTACGTTCTCTACAAAACCCACCCAAACTTTCTTCATTTCACTTTCTATTTCATCCGATATCGTCAAAAATCAGCCGTATTTGGATACGGAAATTTCGAAACTTTGACCTCGGATTTCGTCCGTTTCGGGGTCAAATCGCTTTCCGACGCAGAAGGGAGAAACGTCCGCAGCCTCATTCTCTACATAACCCAACCAAGTTCCTTCCGTTTTCTCGTTTTTTCACCCCGTATAGTCAAAAATCAGCCGTATTTTTATACGGAGATTTTCGTAACTTCGACCTCGGTTTTCATCGATTTCGGGGTCAAACCGTCTTTCGCCGTAGAAGGGAGAAGAGACGAGCACATCGAGATCTTCGAAACCACCGGGTCGATTTCGAAAATCAGCCGCTTCGAAGTTTGATCCGTCTCGAATTCCGCGCAATCGCCTCGATTTCGCGCACACGCTTCGATCCTTTCGCCTAGACATTGTAAGGAACTCTGAATTTCTATTAATAATCATAGATTGTGAAAATTGCATTTAGGATTTTATTGGAAAAATTTGGATGTATTTTCGAAATATAGAATTCTTTGTTTATTTCAAAATTCACGCCAGAAATTGCATGTTTGATATGTTTAATTGTATTTTTAACAAATTATACGTGGGTAGAGTATTTTAACGGGTTATTGCCATAAATTGGGTCTTGTGCACTGCTCGGACCCCGTTTTGATATGAAATTTGTATTTTTTTTTCAATATTATTGATAGAAATAAATTGTATAGTTGAAAAATGTGATTTAATATTCAATGAACTCATATTGAGTTGATGAATATCAGAAAATGGATATTTTATGAAGAGATTGAAAACTGTAAAAGTCGAAAAAAAGGGAAAAAGGGTATGAAATGGTAAAATGTCAGAGTCACACCCGAGGGGTGATGTCTGCATTTTACGTTGTTGTGTTGTATGCAGGTTGGTGAACGGATATCCAGGGATAATGTTACTGGTTGCATGTTTATTTACTTTCTGTTAGCGCGAGGCGCTCTGTTATGTTATTTATTTTAGGCCGGGTGGCCACACTTGCATGGTAGGAAACTGGATATCTATTCTCAACCTTGTATTGTTAATTTCTCTTTTGTTTTCAAATGAAAATAATATATATAAGTAGCTATTTTGTGAGCTGTTAAAGAGTTTGTGAATGCCTGAAGGGATAGTGCATCATATCATCCGGAGTGGTGTACTATCCTGGGATGTACGGTAGGGACCACCAAACTCATACGTGGTATGGGACGCGTATGAGAGTGGAGTCACAACTGGAATCCGGGTTTATTCCTCTCTATCTTTACCAGTGAACTTGTAATGTAAAGGTGGTCGTATACGAATGGTTTGTATCTTTGGGAATCACATGTACGCCTGATAGGCATAGACGAAGATGATTAGTCAGTGATCACTAACAATCTATAGTAGTCGAACGTTCTGACACATCGAAAAGAGACCCATTGCTTACGGTCACGTCAAACGGCCAGCCTGAGCCGGATAAATGGTCAACCAAGCGTGGTAAACAGCGACCAGCCACAAAATCAGGAACTAAAAACCCGAGAAGAATTGTAACATCATGTCCCGACTGGGAGCGATCCAGTCGTGAATCCCAACTCTCTAATTCCAATACTCCACCATTGTGTATTATGTATATGTTGCTTATTTTGATATATAAGATGAAATGCATGTTTATTGTTTCCATTTGATCAATTAGATTTGTATAAAAAGAGAATGTTATAGTGAGTACTGCTGATCGATGTAATGTGAGTTTTAAAATGTTTAGTTGCTCATCCCTGGCTATATGTACCAGTTAATCGTAGTTTTCTTCTGTAAAATTTTGTTTATTTTAAAATGATTCAGTATGTTTATTCGTTCATGTTAGGAGAGGTTATTGGCAGAAATTGTTGCTTCCTTACTGGGTAACCCTTGTTACTCACCCTTTCCTTCTCTATTTTTTTTAGTTTCAGATCTAAAGCTTGGCGAGACAAGTATAGAGCACGAGTGAGAATCATCTGGTGGGTCAAATAGATAGCCAGACTTTGTCACTTGGTAAGTATTGGAGTTATACTCCATTTGTCTAGGAGTATTATAGATTTGTATTGAGCGTTAGGATTCTTGTTAGAGTGAGAAAATTTTGTATAATCCCGTAAATTTTCTTCTTCCGCACTCTGATAATTCGTACGTTATTAGACTTATATAGGCTTCCGCTAGTATTATATTTTGTATATGTATGCAGGATTGTATGTCGTTTATCAGGTGCAGGTTGAACGCCTTGGAATGCTAACATAAACAGAGGAGACCATGCCGAAATTTCGAGGTGCTACATAATACCTCGAGATCTGACATGGGGATTTGTGTTAGCGTTTCGGCGGGGCGCCACAAACGAGAACCTTAGATTTTAGGACAAGTTTATCCCCAAGGATTTTCCAAACTCCTATAATATGACCCATATTTAAGGCAAAGGCAAAGGGAACTCATTTGATGATTTAAAATTATGTTCAAATTATTCCCAAACCTCTCTGAGGTTTGCTATTATCTCAAAACCTCTTTAAAATTTCCTAGAAGAACAAACTAAGAAGAAGAAGAAAGAAGAAAAGAAGAAGACCAAGGTGATGTTAAACCCTCTATTCACCCTCTCTAATATTTCCTTTCTTATTACCTCCCCCCTCTTTATTTTAAGCACTTTTCCTATATGCAAGTTTAATTTCATACTTTTTAATGCAGTCTCTTAGATCTTTAGTCCAGAGGCTAGGGGAGAGAGAATAATCCCTCTTTGAGGTAATTTTCCCCAATATGTCCTAATATGCTCCTTGAGAGCATTAGATTAGGATTGTCTTAATTTCATTCACTCTTATACAATATAATTTCCATAGCATAGGTGATTTCAATTCCTTACAGTTTCAATTCTAGAATAGTTGCCTTTTATCTTGCTTTCTTTGATGGCAATAGAGTTAAAAAGTAAACCCTCATTGGAGGTAATTTTCTCTTAATAAGTCCATCACATGCATATACTTTGTATACACTTTCTTCTAAAATTGCTATAAGAAATAATATTGGTCTTTATAGACCTGTATTCAACCTTTAGAACCAACAAAAGTAGTCCAAAATGGACAAAATCTCATGCATGTAGTCTTGATTCTTATATGGTGGTTCAAATCATGAACCTCACCAAAGGATCAAACCAATAAATAAAATCTCTCTAATGAGCACATAAACTTGCATTGAAGTTTTGAGACTCCAAATGATGAGATCCATGTGGATTTCCGTCAAAATATCAAACTCACAAAAAAATCTAGCAAACACCTATTTCTAATAAGGGCTTGTCCATCATATTGAGTTGTTAATTTTTCGAAACAAAATTATAGTCAATTTTCCTTAGTTTTCTATAATTTTCTTTATTTTCAAAAATCAAAAAAAAAGTTTATAATCTTTACTTATGATCATATATTGGTAACTATCTTAGGATGGGTGGGACAAGGTGCCTAATACCTTCTTTGTCCCTCAACCGAACCACCTTACTATAAATCTTTAGGTAGACCATTTATTTTATCTTTTGGATATATGAGCCACTAAAAGCTAAAAAATAGAATTTCATAATTTTTTTTATAGTGTCCATTCACACTTTAATTGAATGGCGGCGGCTCCTAAACCTATGTAGATGAGCTCAAAACCCACGTGTATCTACATTTTCTATAATCTCCTCTATTTTTAAAAACCCAAAAAATATTTTTAAAAGCTTCATCTATGGTCATATTGGTAACCATTTTTGGATGGGAGGGACAAGGTGCCTAACACCTTCCTTGTCCCTCAACCGAACTCTCATACTTAGAATTTTAGGTAGACCTTTACATATTCTTTTAGTTATGAGAGTCACATAAGCCAAGGAAAATTAATTTTGAAAATAATTTTATGGGGTCCATTCACACCTTAATTGAATGGTGACAACTCCAATACCCAAGTAGATGAGCTCAAACCTTCACAAAGGTTTCGAAGCTCATGCATCTACATGAAAATCGATAGTATGAACTATAAACCAAAAATCTAAGATCAACAGTATGAACTCAAAATCGAAAATCTGATATCAATAAAAAGAACTCAAAATCGAAAATCTTAGATCAATAGTAAGAACTCAAAACCAAAAATTTAAAATCAATAGTATGAATTATAAACTAAAAATATGAGATTATTAGTATAAACCCAAAACCAAAAATCTGAGATCAATAGAAAGAACTTCAAAACCCAAAATCTGATATCAATAAAAAGATTTCAAAATCGAAAATTTGAGATCAATAGAAAGAACTCAAAATTGAAGACCTAAAATCAATTTTAAATTCAAATTAAATATTCTACAAGATTTTAAAAGAGGTCCAAACAAAATATTGCATCAATCATTCATGAATAGTCTTTAATCCAAGATTTAGAGATCCAAAAAATCAATGCTCTGGTACCACATGTTAGATTTTAAATTTTATTCACATAACTATTATTCTATAATTCTCAATAGATCAAGAATCATGCATATATCTCAAGAACTTATTCATGTTGCTAAAAATCAAAGTTATGGTACTTACCTTGTGCCATAAACCAAAAACATTGATCCAATAATATGTGCTGGAGGTGTCCATTCAGCAATCCATGTGCCAACGAATAAAAGTGCGTAAACCCCAAAAATATGAATTCTTCAATTTTTAGACTCACCTTCTCTTTCCTTTCTATTGGGATCAGCTAAGATTCTAGTGATTGATGGATATCACTATCTTCATAATCCTATGAATATAGTTTGTATGTTTCTCACTGTTATTGCTATTATGAGGTGTTAACCCACTTATATAAATGGAGATAGAGAGCCTAAAGATCCTCTCTTAGTAAGATTCCTATACATCAAGGTTTCCTACTAAAACTTAAAGGGCATATTTCTAATTCTAATGATATTGGGAATGATCTTTAATATATAGAATCCTTGTGCAAGTAAAGTTACTAAAATCGTAAGGTCAATAAGCCACATGAATTTGGTTCTAGCATGAATATGTTGTGAATCTATGATTACTTGTTGAATGCATAAATGATATCAACATGGGAATTCTTGATTTATCATTCTAGCTAGTTTTAATTTCAAACTTGATGTTTTTCGATGTTTCTCGATTTTATCGAATTTTCCCCTTGCTAACTTACTCCTAAACCCCGACTTGGTGACTATGGAAATGATTAAAAAGTCATTAAAACACAGTCATCAAAAATGTAACAAGTCATATAAGGTGTAAAAAATAAAGATCGACAATATTCCACTTGTTAAAAAAAAACAACATAGAACCAAGTTTATGTATATAATAGGCTCCACTCCTTTATCCCCATATGAAGAAGGGGTTGGGATTTAATCTCGCAACAACTCTCGATGACAACTTTTAAATTTAGAGTCAGACTAACCTAACTAAATTAGTGAGATTTCAAATCATATTGAGGGTCATTGGGCCCACATGATTACCACATTTGTAATCCAACGTCACAACCTTCTAAATTTCATGGGAAAAACTCAAATTAGAAAAATAAAACAAAACAAAAAGAGCTTGATCAAAGGTGTTGAAACTGCATGGCTACCGAACTCCAAAACTTTAAAACTAAAATTCAATGGTTGAAAAATGACACTTTTTTTCAAAGTTGTTAGACTTTCTTCCTCTACAACCTAGTGCCATTGAATCATGTTTTTGGATGTCACAGAGTAATGTGGTCAGGAAACTTTCCATATTAACTTAGTAAGGAAAGTGTTTTTTCTAATTTTATTGTCTTTCATCTTCTACCCCTTAACTTCAGAAAATCAAAGAGGATGCATGTGCTTATAGGCAAATTTTACTACCTTAATATGTTCAATAATAAAACATTAACTATATGCATCTTAATATGAAAATCACTTGCTAAATCAACAAATTATTAAGTAAAGAGAGTTATCTAGCAGACCTACCTACTGTAATTTTATTCCAAAAACTCCATTACTTTATCAAGTTTGTTACTGAACAAACCTTACTTTATGAATCAGGCTAGCATGACTAACTTAGTAAGATTTGAAATCTTACTAAGGGTCGTTGGGCCCACATGGATTATCAAATTGGAAATCCAACACTGGAGCTTTCTAGATTTCATGGAAAACTCATATTCAAAAAAAAAAATTCTTGCTTGAGCTTTATTGAAGTTATGGATGGCTACCAAACTCCCAAATTTACAATTAAAACTTTTTTTTAGAAGTTCTTAGAATTTCGTCCTTATAAGCCTTGGAATCAGATCATGCTTTTGAATGCCACAAATTGATGTGGTTAGGATCCAAAAGTATGTTAAGTAACAAATTAACTACGTCAATTTGAATTTTCTGATGTAAATCCTCACTCCGAGGTATACAAGTGAGTACGAATTTGTTGTTAAGAAATTTTTGTGCTAAGTTGATGAATCAATGGCATGACGCCACATGTTTAGAAATTTTCTGCCTACATTTTCTCTCTACCAACCAATCATACTTGCTTTTTACAGATGGTATCATGTCATTGGTTCATCAGCCTATCAGAGAAATTTCTTAACAAATTCACACTCTTTGCTGGCTAACAAACTGGTAACAAACTTGATGAAGTAAGGTTAGATAGGTAAAAAACTTCATTAAATAAGGTTCCCTTGGAGTTGTTAGAGCTCCTAGGAAGTTCTTTTTAATAAAAAAGAAAGGGCTGCATTATAAATATCTCTATTAAGTATTATAATCATTCATCATTATTTTCTTTATTTTTATATACGTGTGAATAAATTATTAATATTTCCAACTAATTAGAACATAGACAATTGTATGTGCATACTTATATGAACACACTAACACGCTTGGAATAAATTAAAATAATATGATAGATACATAATTAAAATTTATTTATACTAATGTAATATTACACATGATTGTTTTTTCTTAGTTAGTAGTAGGTGGAATGAGCAAACACATGTACCTACAAAATTACGATTTATGCATAATTAAAAAAAATTCCTAAATACTTTATAAAATTATTTTAAATATTACAAATTCATAATCTAATTTTATATTATATTATATCATTTAATATAATATAAGGGTCTTTTTACAATTTAAAATATTAATTAAGGTGAAGTTGTAGATAACATAGTAAAAGGGTATTTCTGTAGTTTTACAAAACTAAAATCTAACTTCTTTGTAAAGTTGTTGGGATTGATTTTATTTTTATTCGTTTTGAGGAGAATGACCTTCATAATAATAATATTAAGGTAGATTTAGACATGCCCCCCACTTTTTGATGAATATTAGAAATACCTCCCTACATTTTAAAATTGATGACATGCATCCCTTGACTTCAATCTTCATGGTACCACTATTGGTAAAAGATCTAAGGGTATGTTTGATTGCATGGAAAGTGATTTTCCATGGAATTTGAAATCCATGGAAAAATTGTTATGGAAAATAGTTAGGGTTGGAAAATCAAATTCTATTGTTTGATTTTACTTGGATAAAATCATGGGAAAATTAAATGAGAAAAAAGAAAAAGAAGGAGATGAGGAGGAGGAGAAAGAAAGATGAGAGAAGGGGGAGAGGAAGAAGATAAGTGGCGGTGGCGGTGGTGGCGACGGTGGTGGTGGCGGTGGCGGTGGCGACAGTGGTGGTGGCGGTGGAGGTGGTGATGATAGCGGCGGTGGTGGTGATAGCAGCGGTGGTGACGGTGGTGGTTGCGGTGACGATGGCGACGGAGGTAAATGAGGAAGAAGATGAGGGGAGAACAAGGTGGTGGAGGTGGTGATGGAAGTGAGGGATGAAGAAGGAGAAGAAGAGAGAGAGAGAGAGAGAGAGCAAATGTGGTCGGAGATGGTGATGACGGTCACAGCGACGGTGAAGGCAACGACGATGGTGATGGTGACGATAGCGAAATTAGTGTAATGGTGGTGGTGGTGGTGAAGAAGAAGATATAAGTGTGAAAAAATTGAAGATGGAAAATATGGGTGGATTTCACTTTCCCACTCATATGGGTGGGAAAGTGAAATCCATGTTTTGGTGGACTTTTTGATTGAGGTGGAAAATGAATTTCCATTTCCATGTGCAATCAAACATTTGAAAAATATCATTTTCCATGGAAATTAATTTTCCACCCTATTTTCCATGTGCAATCAAACATACCCTAAATGTCCTCATCTTTAATATTTTCTTGGGTAAATTACACTTAGACCCCCTGTGATTTGACATAATTTCATGCTAACCCTCTAACATTTTGACAATTGCTCTTACCTCCCCTTTCACAAATGGTGTTAAAGTTCAGATGTTATTTTACTATTTTATCCTCTCATTTTATCTTATTTGATAAAAATAAAATAAAAAATTAATTAATTTTAAAAGTTGAAAAATATCGTTATCCAAGCATTCACAAGTAAACTCCTTTTTTCACAAGGACATTTTTGTTTATAAAAAAGAATAACATTTTAAAAAGGGTAAAACAGTCTTTATAAAAGGTTTACAAAAAAAAATTACATTATTTTCTTCTTTCCCAAAAATTATGTTTTATTGTTCTTTCCAAAAACCACTAATCTTCAAGCTCTTCAACGAATCTATTTAATCTTGCACCTAACCCATCATTGGCCCATTGCTAAAAATCCTAATTTTTTTCTACCCCCAAGTCCATCGTTTTATCATATATCTTTTCTTGAGGTTTGAAGGTAGAAGATGAAGGTTAAACATTTTGCCCAAATAGGTCGAAGATGACTGATTTTGATAAGAGAAGCAAAAGCTTTTTTTTCCCCCCCTACGATTGAAGATGAGGGCATCTGAATCTTTTCTCATTAGTCCATTGAAAAGATTGAGGTCAAGGGAGGCATGTCATCAGTTTCAAAATACAGGTATATCTAATAGTCATCAAAAAGTTGGGGTTGGGGTTTGGGGGGGGGGGGGGGGGGGGGGGGGGGGCATTTTGTTTCTTCTAGCTTTGATATCAACAAACACCTACTCTAATTATAATATTAAAGACAAAGATTATTACTACTATATGTAAACTAGTCATTTTTACTTGTAATTTATAAATTTTATTAGGATAACTTTTAATAAAGAATATTTAGGTCAAAAAATTTATTTTAAACGAAATATTTCTACCAAAATATCGTATTTTAACATCTAAAATTTGATTATTTTTGTTGGAAATATTTTGCAAAATAAATATTAGTTTCATTGAGATATATGTAAAAAAGAAATTGTAAATTAACTTTCGTATCAATTCTCATAGAAATAGAAATATTTAGATGTATTTCATGCAAATATGTCAAATTTTAATACCTAGCTCAATTGTAGACCCGAACTTTAATCCCACGTTGCTAGCTTGTATCCACGAGCCACAGATCATGATTTTTTATTGGACCTGAATTGGCATTTAAATAGAGTTTCATAAAGAATTTATGTTTCTGAACTCTTCGTCTAATCCCATTGAGATTTGAAATCCAAAGAGCTTAAACTATAATTTGGGTGGGTTTTTTTTTTCCTATTATTGATACTTGACCTTAGTTGACATAGATGTATGTATTATTTGAAGGTTTTTTTTAGTTCTATTGTCTAAAAACAAATTTATATTATAATCATCCAAGAACCATAAGAAACTCTCTCTATATATATATAATACGGTATAAATAAACCAATATCTTAATCTTAGTTACGAAACCAAAAAGATAGAAAAATCCATAAGAAACTCGACCAGGACAGCAGACGGAGGACTAAAGAAAGATTTCTTTCCAACTCAAATCACTTTGATAAATAAAAATCAACAAATACGTTAATAAACTTGGTTCAATAAGGTAAGAAAAACATGCTTTAAATCTATATACATCAAAACCATATGGTCTCGCAGAAGCTTTCTTAGTGACATTGTCTTTGGTCTGTAACAAATGAAAACTTCTTGTGTCTACTTTTGAATACATGACGTACCCCCATAGTTATACCTGATTCTAATATTCAGTCCACTCATGCAACAAAATCATAATAATAGTAAGCGTGAGTGCACCATCTTTCACAAATTCAAATTATATTTGAGATATCAAGTCTCCCCCTTTTACTATTAACTCCCAAATACATACTGTACTATTAATAATTAATAATATAATAAAATGTACAAACTTAGTGCAAAGTATCCCTATATTCTGTATGTATTTCAACTCTTCTCGGTCATTCACCTACAGTAGCCATTAACCTCCAAGTGATCCTCCAACAAAAAAGAAAAAATAATTTCTATATGACATTTAGGCCTTGGTTAGAATCACTAACTTCAATACGGCCATAAAATGCTTTCTGAATCTCACCTCTAATAATCTACTTATTTCCAGCCTTGAATAGGAATCTCGTAGTGTGACAGTTCGGTTGAAGACGAGTTTATCCGAGGTAGAATCTGTGTCCACCACAAAATATCCTGAAACAAATGGAAAATATATAACTTAAAAAGGTTTCCTCAACCAAAGTTCAGGGTGTTTGAAATGCATAATATTGTTTTCCAGGCTAGTTAGCAAAAAATGGGACTGCCAATAGAAAAGGCGAAGATAAATATTGAAGGAAACAAATTTTAGAAGGTATGCTCACAAGGGAAACTGAGATTTAATCTCATAAGATCAAGATACAATATCTTATATAGCATTTGAGAGTTTTAAGACTTCAAGACAATTAGACTACAACTAAAAAACAATAGTAGAAATAGAAATGATAATACAAGCATAGTAACAAAATATGGTGATTTTTTGAAAAAAAAAACGCGTCTTGCATCTCTGATGGTTAAAACAATTAAAATGCGACTTTTTCATTTGTGACAAAAAAAAGCCGTTTTATTCCCATTTTTTCACATTTTTTTTTCATAGGAAAAATAAATTCAACACTTGTTTTTTGAATGTGAGATTTGATACATAATAGAATTTGGTGATTCATAAATGTAAAAATATGAAATTTGATGATAATAACTTCTTTTTATGAATTTTCATTAGATATATATTTTTCATAACTTTTAATATATTTTTTTATCTTTTATTTTTATTGTTTTTTCCCGCTTTTTTCTCGTTTTCTTTCCCATTTTCAACATTTTTTCCGAAGTTTTTCCTTGCCGATTTAAACCTGTACTCTAACTTTGTGACTATGGATACAAGTAAATCATTCATTTAAACCTTTTTTTTTTTTTTTTTTTGAGGATAGGACCAACATATATGGTGTGGGTGCGGGAGTATTTTCAAGTGTCGTATGTGTGAATGTGTGTGCAAGTAAATGATGCACCTGCGCCTCTCAATGTGGTTAGTGGTTACGTATGAGGAACCCTAATTATTGTTCGAAAGTCCAATCAGATAATCCAAAGAAACAACTACAAGAGGGTTAAGGAATCTACCAAGCCTTTCAAACTGAAACTTGTCTCCAACTGCAGCACTGCCAAGAGATGGGACAGCAAATGCTTCTGGTATCACCTCTTTGGACCGTGGATTCAGATCAGCAAGCCAATCATCCAGCTCAGCAGGATTCTGATGCAATAAAAAAGAAATATAGTTAAGTCGTTGGCGATTGTATGGTAAATTGGTAACTGAAGAAGGATCTCATATTGAAAGAAAAAGGTTACCAACCTCAGAAACAAACAATCTGTCAAACAACCTGACTTCTACCTTAATGGGATCAACCCCTGGAGAAGGCTGTGCAACCCAATGAAGAACACCCTACATTGAGTTTCAATAAATATATGTAAATTACCAGCTTTGTAACTTTGCAATTCAAATTACATGTTAATTTAAATAACTGCTACAGCCATCAGGAAAAAAAAAACCTTGGGCTTCATCTTCTTGGAAGGATCATATTCGGCCCGGATTTCAACAACAGACTCCTTGTCGTCATAGATTACATCTGTGCATTTTATAGGGAAAGCATACCTGCATGCATAAAGGAAAGGTTAAGTGTGTAGAAAGCATTTGTCAAAGTGGACTGGTGATGTGAAAATATGCATACAAACCTGAGCAGTACAGATTTACCGGGTGCAAGCCCATAGTAGTCTTTTGAATCCTTTGTCCGAAAATCAGAACGTTCAATGTACACAACATTTGTAAAAGGAACCTAACAAGAACCAAAAAAGAAAAAAAGATTTCTACCTCGTGATACGAAAAGATAACTTGGCCTAGTCAAAAAATTAATCAGCCAAAGATTTAAGCCTTAAGTACAACAGATGCTTTTGAGCTACTTTGTTCTCATTGAACCAAAAATAAAAATCGTTGAATGGCTCATCCTAATCGAACTTCCAATAAAATCCAGTTTTGTTGCTTCGACTAACCAATAATTGAAATTTTAATGGATTAATTTCTTATCACAGAGTACATGAACATAAAGACAAAACCTTGTGGATCATCACTTCAAAGTTCAGGTTGGTCAAGTTGGTCGGGTTGGGCCATTCCTCATTAATCTTAGATAATTTAGACATGTTAAGACTTATATAAAGATCAGTGGTACACAAAAAAGTATCAAACTTACAATTAGTTATCCTGAAAATATATTTCAAAGTTCACATACATGAAATTATAAGAAATGTTAAGAAAATGACGTTGACGATCAACTAAGGTTTGAAAAGTGAATTATGAATGAGAGAAACAAAGATATTTAAAAATATTTTTAAATTATAACCATATGAAATTTGGGCAACCAATGTCCATGCCCGAACCCAACCCGGTTTGGTTTGGTCAAAAATAGTTTCCCAAACTCGGGCCCGAACCCTAGCTAACCATGCCCAAACCTGACCCAAGGTCGGGTTCGGGTTTGGCCCACCCAAGTTGCAGCCCTAGTTGATGGACCTAAAGTCAGATCGAAAGAAGTCTTGACTACCAAATGCATTAAACTAGTTGAAGTTATATAATTATGTACTGTAAATTTAGCTGAGAATTCCACGCAAACCTTGTAAAAAGCAGAAGCATCATCTGCCTGAGCATCAGGCCATTTTTTTGCATCAAGATCCATCCTTGAGTTGCCTTCTAGATTTGTAATAACAACCTTCAAAACCAGAAAAATAACATGTCAAAGAACAATATAATTTCTCTAATAAATTAAGAATTCGAACAGTGATAAATACCTTGAGAGGATGCAGCACAACCATTGTCCGATGTGCTGTTTTGTTTAGCTCTTCTCTTATATGATATTCTAGGCGGTCCAAACGTATCATACTATTGTCACTGTATAATGAGATTATCATCACTATTTGTGAGAAATAAGATATACATATATCATAACTTCCGTAATATATAGAAGAATGAACAACCTCATGGAAACATGCCAACACCTTGCCCTCTTCTTTTAAAAGAAGTTTTAATTTGGGTGACTAGAATTGCATTTAATAACATTTCCCAAGAATAGAGCCGTTGTTTTGAAAATTATAAAACTTTGAACAGAATTTAATGGCAATGTCATGTGCTTTCGGTTAGTAGACAAAGTGGACATTGCTCCATGCTTCTTGCTCTCTCCTGAAACACGGCAACCTCCTCTTTTGCCTATTGTACTGGCACAAAACATGGTTTGCATCCTCCAATCCCTCTCTTTTCTTTTTATCTCTTATTTAATAACTAGAGTTTGCTCATACCTACAAGCACGAGCATCATCTTCGGCGTTAAGAGGGCAGAAGAGGAAAGGCAATAAAGTTGGAGGGGTATTATTTGAAAAGGTGGAGAAGATGAAATACAATATATAAAGTTGAAGGGGTATTCTTAGAAATGGGGGTAGAGTTGTGATAACCCCAAACGACACTCATCTAGATAGGTCGGGTAACTTTCAGATTCTTGATTTTAGTTATCAAGAATTTTCTTGAAACACGTGTCAAAGCCCATTGATTGAGACGAGCGAAGAAAGAACTTGTAATTTAATTGTTTCATGTTACTTTATTGGTTATACAGTTATTAGTCTCAAAAGGAATAATTATATATAATAACTTTCAATAATTCCTCGAGATATGAACTAGGATTAGATAAGGATTAAAGGTTAACCAAGGAATTAACCAAACGAAAAAACATCACCAATGATTACCCCTCAAAACTAAAGAAAAAAAATAAAACTACTTAGGATGGATTATAAGATCACCTAGATCAAAGTTGGAATGAATCTCAAGAAATTACCTCAAAATACGTGCAGCAAAAATATCAGATCTGATCGGGTATGACCAATAGAAAGATATAGATACATCAAGCAAGATAGACTAATAGATTGCATAAATCGGACCTCGAGACATTGCCTCGAGATTTGCATAACTACTTGTAAGACGATCGTTGATCAGAGCATCATCGATAAGATCGAACTACACCATTGCGTAGATCTAGTCGAATAGATGAGAATCGACTATTGGATCACCAAAATCGGACTCAAAACAAACCCGGAAGAGCGATCTGAAATCTCGTCCATTGGGGATAACTTTGCATGTTACTACATGTAGCATACAATAAAAAATTATATCCCTTGTCACCTCTAACTGATTGCTTACATCAGCAATATCATTGTTGCAAATTATTACATATGGTTCTGCATGTAAGACTTGGTTGTCATGTGTCCAACCAACCTACCATGCATCCAATCACACTTGTCACTTAAAAATTTAACTCTCTTATTGCTATTCACCTCATCATAGCTGTCACATAAGATTTCTACTCAAAGACACCATGTCTTTAGCTAAGAGACAAGTGTTTAGTTAACCCCAATGCATTACCCCAAATTAGAACTTAACTTGACCATGGTTGCTTTAAACTTTAACCAACCCCAACCACCTCTTAACTAGGATGAAATTCTAACTAATCTTAATTAACTAACTTGACCCTAGTTAGTTTATCTCCACCCATGATTAAATCTCGGCTCAATCTATATGATCCTATGCAAGTACTTTTTTTACAACTTGACCCCCTCTACTTAGTCCATATGGCTCCATATTGCCACCTCAATTCATAGTTCTCTTCATTATATAACAATTAGGTAAATCTCTCTGTCTCTACTTTTTCATGCATTCTCCATTGCCTAAGAATCTCTAGAGACCTCTCATCCCCCTCAATTACCTTCACAAATCTTCATAACTCAAGTCTAGTGTATATGCCTCTTCTAAAGCTCTTCTCTCGACACCATTAAGGAGTTCTAAAGGAGTCTTGAAGAAAAATCAGCAACCTTCTTATGTTACCTAGTTTGGTATTTGAGAAGAAGTCTTCATTTAATATTTATTAAAGTAAGTGGTTTCCCACTACTACATATTCTTTTATATTTTTCATTTTCCTTTTGTCAATTCTTATTCCTACATCATTCTTGCTTACTATGTTCTCCTTTAACTTAGAAACTATAACCTCACCTCTTCTAGGAGAGTCCACCTTAAAGCATTCTTGAAGAAAAACACATACAACTTTAAGTAAGGTCTGTTAGTAAAGGTAACTCTAGCCAAAATATGAATTATAGACATTCATACTTAATGAAGTCTCTTTGTATTTCAGCCCAAAAAGAACTCAAGGTAGCGGAACTGGAACATGAAAACGACACCGATGAATGGGGTTCGTGCAAGTTGTGCTTACAGTTTGAAAAGGTATGTACCTTCTCACCCTAGATAGGTCACCCGGTATGTTTTCTAAAATACTTGTATAACTGATTTTAAAACTAATAATTTTCAAAATCTGCTTCATTCAACTTATTTGACATAGGAGGAAAAGATAATGTGTTTTATATTTTACTTGTCATATGTAGAATGATTTTTTTGGCTTAATTATACATGACTTGGTTATTTGATATGAATCATTAGAGAATAAAGTTTCATCCTAAAATGTAATATACTTCTAAATTATGGACTGTTTTCACCATCTTGTTAGACCCTACAAACATAACTATTCAAAGAAAGAACATTACTAGAAATCTTACAACCTAACTATCATAATTGGTATGTAATATTTCCATTTTATAACATAGAAAACTCTTATGTCACTCATATAATATTTTTGTTTTATAATATGGAAGTATATTATTGTAATCATGACATGTTAATATGAAGTGTGTATGTTTTATTATCCACGAAGTTCTCAATATATCTGTTTTGCTATATAAATATACATCATTTTACCATAAAATGCTTATGTTTTATTACCTAGAAAGCTCATCTCATCTCACCCATAAAAGGTTTTGTTTTGTAAATCGTAGTAATGTTTCCTATTTACCATAAGAAACTTATAATTTATAACTTAAAAACCTCTTATGTTTACTATGAGATATCATGTTTAGTAACTTAAAAGTATCTCATTTTCTTATCAATTGTTTCTGTTTTGGAAATAAAGAAACCTCTTCTATTTTCAAAGTTATCTATGATATAAGTATGCGTATTTACTATGTATAGATGACTGATATATACTCGTCTCGTGGATAGCCAGTGGTGTAGTTTAGGAGTGATATAGATGATTAATTTTGGATATGGATAATACATTGTTTATGATTATGGATGGATAATTCAGTGAGTATAGATGAAACATGACATTGGAATTGACGGGCAATTTCTAGGTATCCATGGAACGAGTAGAAAAGTTTTGTTTTCGTGTTTTGATTTTCTTTTTAACAAACCGAAATTAAAACAAATATTATACCGATGATTTAACATCTCACCGATTTCTTCGGGATTTCTAGCAAATAAAACACATACTTATATTATTTTATAGTACAATTGGTGAGCCAGAAAAGGACCATGAAACTACCTTATCCCTTGGCTCTTCCAAAAATGAGGAATTACCTAAGATGTCAATGGATTTGACTTGCTTCCTGGAGGTATGAGACACTTGGGAGACAGTCGTTACCAATGAAGTCTGGGAAGTACTGGTTATATCTTTTTCCAATAAACCTTGATTTTGGTTGTAAAGAGGTTGAGGTCAATAGTTAGGAGGATCTGAGATTGCACGTACGCCTGATAGGCATTAGACGCGAGGTTCACACCTGGTTTAGACATGGATCCATCTTAAACTGTAGTCATCGAATAGTTGATTGCCATTAGGTCTAGTTGGGTCGTTAATCCTATTGTCAAATGGCAACCTAGGCCAAAAAAGATGGCATATTGCGAATGACCCCACGCCCTCCATGAGAGCTAACAGTTACAATGCCAGACTGAAAAATCAAGACAGGTGAAGACGCCAGACCTGTGTTAAAAGGCCAACGAAGTTAGGATCCCTCATCAGTAAATTAATGGGACCCGGTTCCATTCTACACCAGTACATAGTACAACTCTGTACGACTAGCAGGCCGGTTTTGATCTGAAGATTAGTTGCAAGCTTGGACCCGCTAGAGATACCCCTCACCTCATGTATTGTAATGTGATGTTGTATGCATATTTATTATGACATTATACAACAACTCTAACTAAACTAAAATTAATTGATTATCATTGCAATGCTTTAGATATGCGACTATCGTAAGATTTATTTGTTTTCTTTTATTACTAGATGACATATAGTAGATGCATTTAAACATAGTTAGATATAATTCTCGATTTATGCATCATAATTTTCATAAATAAAATTCATTTCACACCATATTTTAAAGACACAAACTTAGAAACTAGATTCTTTTCTCACCCTTGGGTGAATAGCTTAGGGTTAGTCGGTACGTGTTGGGCGACTTTGTCGCTCACACCATTTTTTTTCACCTTTCAAGTTTTCCTATAGAGGACACCTTCTTGGTGGAGGAGTAGGTTGAGGAGAAGTCCTAGGAGTCAGAGCCGTATTACGAGCCAGAGACCCTGATTCAGAGGTCGTGCCTTGTGAAACCATTGGTTTGCTATTGCTACGATCTGCTTTCCTTGACAGTAGGTCTTTTGTTAGATGTTGGGATGTTTTTTGTTTATTTATGTATATTGTCCTTTAGGACTTCCTTAGTTTCTTACTTTTGCTATACCCTATGTATTACTCATTTGTTATCACTATGATATGTTATGCCACTGAACATCTATATATGATAGTATCACCTATGCTTTAGATAAAATTCTTGTGTTACAAATTATTAGCTTGTAGAATAATTAATTATTTTTATTGCTAAGTAATTTGAAATTTCTTTGAGTATAAAGGTCCTTGAGTTACCTCAACTCTCAACCCATACCTTGGGAATCACAAGAATCCCAGGGCGTGGTATCTAGACCAATAAGCTTTAGGTGATAGCGAATCTCTCCCTCGCTTAATATTGAGGTTTATGCTCAAGTTTCGGATTTGGGGTGCGGTCAAGTATCCCCCAGTCATGTTGCCGAGTCAACAATAGTCGGATTTGGGGGTGTGACAAGAATAGGAAAAGACAATAAAATTGGAACAATATTCTTGGAAAGGGAGAGAAGAGAAGATAATAGAAATTTTACAATTGAAAGTTTTCCTCAACATTCATGGCTAGATTAAATCACAACCCCTCTTTATGGAGAGATAAAGATTGGGACAAAGAGGAAGGACAACCGTCCTATTGTATTAGATAGATTTATTCTTGCAACTCCAAACTACCATTGCCTATTATTTTCAGTCATTTGCGTTTCAACGCAGATTTACAAGCCTTAAACCATGTCTTCTCATTAACAATTCAATTTCCTTCAAAGGCCCTTATTTCTATATCCAAACTTGTGAAATACCTAGGTGATGCCAGGGTGCAAAAAAGTAAAACTAATAACATACAGTGATGTTCATCAACACAGATATCTTTCAAATCAGATAAAATAACATGCCCCCCTAAATAGATGAAGTCTGCACAAACTTATTAGTTCTCATTTTCAGAAGGGAAATTCTTAATACCTACGACACTAAAATATAAGAAAATGCAAAATAGATGGTCAAAATTTTCCTAACACTACCCAAAATAGTTTAAAGCATTTTCGGCTCCTTCACTAATTCAATTGTAGAATTGGCCTTGATGAAGATAACTGGGGGTTGCCTTTTTATAGAGATAGCAATATATAGAGTGAAAAAATAGAATCCTAAATATACTTTAACTTTTAAAGAGATCCTCAACAACATATAGAAACTGATTCATAAGTATGCAGGTTTTCAAAAGTATTACTGTCTATGCATCATAGTCGCCAGATTCCAGTACCTAGGGTTCGTTCTAGCTTCAGGTATGCTTCTCTGTGCTCTAAGAGCTATAATTTGGTTTATGTATTTTTTTTTTAAAAAGAGCTATAGGATGGCTGCTACATGCTTCTATATCCAAAGATTCAACTCTAACCGATTAAAATTCTCACTCCTGTATCAAAATGTCCAGCATTCTTTTCTCAAGTTAAAGTTGCTAGTTCCTTACATTTGTGCAACAACCTCAGTCTAATCATGTTTTGCTTTTGAGACAACTATTCAGGTATTGATTTTATCTACATCATGGATGCTACACCTCTAGTCACAGATCCACATACATCGTCATCGCCTATACATTATTCCAGTTATTGTGTTTCGCAACATAAATCTCATTAATGAAGTCCAATATTTCACGCAGGGTTAGCATAATTAATCTTATAATAAAGTCAAATATACAATTGTCTTTATTTTGTAAAATTCAATTATTTAAGCATCAACTTTTGAAATAATCAACAGTTAGCAACTGGTATAGTAGTTATTTCTACTTATCCTAAAAGAAATAGCAGATCAAGCACGATGGATCTCCTAGGAAGAATGAACATAAAAACAACATGACAAAATATGATTCTAACTATCGTATATTGATCATAAACATCTAAAATTGCCATTGAAATGAATCGCAGAAAGGATTCAACCTTCTAGTGATTCCAATTCCTCGAACAAAAGCATTGATTGAGGTTGAAGACACTCCTCGACGTCGTAAACCAGCTAGTGTCATTAGACGTGGATCATCCCAACCATCAACCCACTTGTCCGTCACAAGACGATTGAGCTACACAGCAAAAGAGTCAACAAAAGTGAGGTAAAAGTCACCATGCACATAAGAAGAGAAATCTTCGAACAGCTACAAATTTACTAAATAGACTGACACACCTTACGCTTTGACATCACTGTGTTAGTGACATTCAACCGTGAATACTCCCAGACATACGGTAGGTAAAGGCCTAGTGCATCTAATAACCAGTAGTATGAAGCACGGCGAGTTTCAAATTCAAGTGTACACAGCTGCAAAATAGAACGACGCAAGCATTACTGGCCATGCACAACATACTCATGTTTGAATCATTAGTAAAATCCCAACATCTCACATAAGAAATCTAGCTAAGTTGAACTCTAAATGGCAAACATGCATAAGCAAAAGTCCATCTTTAACATCTTTCTTTCCTTTTGAAGCTACAACCATAAAAATTAGCCAATTAATGTCAAATAATCAAATTAGTATTAAATAATTGCCATAAATTAAGGGAATCGTTCATCATTATATGCACTTATCAGCTCCCATACATCCATTCCATTATTGTCCTTAAGAAATGGTTGACTTCATTACCATACTAATATCATTCCCTTAGAAAAGCTTTTTTTTTCCTGATAAGTTTTAAAAAAAAAAAAAAAAAAACTTTATTTATATCTTTGGAATTCTTTACCGCCAAAACCCCTAATTTCCTCATCGTACAACCTTCTTATACGTCACTAGATGGCATTTGTTGACATCTCCTTCCGCATGAAGTATTCGTTTCTCCAGCTTCTTGGAAAATAAACATGGGAATCGCAAATAGAGATGTGATGAACCAAAACTAAATAGACTGTGAAGAACTTCTAATAGGAGTGATATTCCCACCTTTAGAAAAGTTGTCCTTCCATATCACCAATCTCCAATCAATCGTGCCAACTTAGCTAAGTTGGTAAAGGCCTGTGGAGTATTGATCCCACGACCAAGGTTCAAATCCTATTGAACCCACTTTCACGTTGACTACTAACCACCTTGCTTTCTTAGCAAAAAAAACTGTCCAATCAAAACTTTCAATAAGAAGATATAATAACAATCCAGAATCAAGCCCATCCCCCATAGTATGTCAAGGTTAGTTGTGAAAGACATCCCAACCTACATCCCAAATTAGCCACTAGAATGCAGAAATTTACCACTTAACCCACTCAGGTCACCTTGTTTTATAAAGATAAATATGCAAACCAAACACCGCCTCTAAACATCGAAGAATAGATATCAAATATCTTAACTGGGAATGAGAAGATCATATAAAGAACAAGTTGTCGTCAATGAGCTACAAATAAGATGTCAAAGACGCACCATCGTCAGCCCCAAAACCATCCACAATCCTCAATTATGTTGCTTTCTTTGTCATCGTGTTTGATGCTTATAACAAAAAAAGGGGGAGGAGCAGATCTTTCAAGAAATATCCTACAAGGTACTTGTTTACCGTGGTAGAAAAGGATGTCAAAGAAATCCATACATGGATCACTTCTGCCAGTTTGGACCAAACCCCAACCTAACCTCTACCACTTTGGCCCAAAACCCCAACCTACCAAGCTAATATTATCAAAAGCCCAAGTTAACATGGTAATAAAACTCTATGAGAGCCTTACAGACTATACTCACTCTCTCCCGATTGAATTCTAGAATCAACACATTCATCGGGAATAAACACTCGATTTTGAATATTTCTACCATTTGTAAACACACCATAGGTCGTCAAGATAATTGATCTTAACACTATTTGATTCTGAATGCCAATACTTTTGTGACAACTTGTCAGACACCCCACTCAGCATAGGGGTTCAAAAACTTTGAATGCTTTAGCACCTTGCTCTTTGGGAATCAAAGTACCAATTGAAAAATGGTCCAAAAAAGCCTGCTTGTTAAAATTAATTAAAACAGCCATGAAATCCCTTCTTACAATGTCTAAACACCTGTTGTAGAAGATAGAAAAAAACACTCCAACTTTAGAGCCTCTTCATCCTCCAACCCCCGAAATGGTTTTAGAGCACGATCAAAGAAAAACACAAAAAGAGCTTGATAACAAACGACCCAAAAAGAGAAATGTTAATATGTTCCTACCAAGGAACTCAACAAAGTCTCATGCTCCTTTTTAGCATACCATCACTTTTTTTGTAAGAGAACTTGATAGCATCAAAATTGCCTCACACCACCATGAAAATTATCACAGGCATCCCTCAGGAAGCAGAAATCCTCAATTTGATTCCCCCTCCCTGGTGGCCACCCCTTGGGATTTATCCCAGTGCACCTGGTATGTGTGGAAGGGGCGACATGCATGCCCCCATGGTATTAATTAGGTTCTCTTAGATTCTCGGATACCCAAGGTATCAAAAAATAAATGTAGGCCTATAAATACTTAAAAGAACACAGGATATTGCTCAATCTTGCAAAGTAAATGAGAATGCTTCAACCTAAGACATCCTCCACACTATCAAATCCCCTTATCCAATACTTCAATTAGACCTCTTGTTGTACCCGAGGTAAAGAGAGGACACCACGCAAAATTCCTCCTACCCCAGAACTCCCCTGTCATATTAATCTCCAATAACCCAAATCTTGACTCCTGCAAGTTTGGGAAAAAAAAATTTAACCTCAATTCATCGGTCCCTAAACCCCAAACACCTCATATTATAAGATAAAATTTATAGCTTTTTTCTAGCCATCACTCACCTCCCGCCTTCCCATTACAATTTGTTTGACATGAAACTCTCAGCAATCAGCACTTCCCTAGAGAGCTTCAAACCATATTTCCCTTATTTAAGGGTATGCCCTACAGCCTCCTTTTAGACGACCCATGTAGACCAATAAAGATTAAACTCATCTTGCTCCTTAGTTTCCCCAACCTAATTACCTACTTATTTGCCTGAGGAACCCTCGTACATTTTGGATACACTTTTTTGTCCCGTATCCCCTCTTGAATTGTTAAAATTCTTATGCCTTAATTGCCACTCCTTCCAAATTCTTTAAACCACAAATATTGATATTATTAATCGATTGGAAAAGAGCCAAAGATTCTAACCCATGACCTCTATAAGACAATCTAAGGAACCTTTCCCCAACATCCTCGTCATTTAACATCTTTCTTTTTCCATTTAGTAAAACAATTTGAGAAGCTATTCCCATATCTCCATCATAACCAACCGCTAAGAATTTCATACTGTGTCAAGAAATCCATCAGCCAGAAAAACCATCTTCCTAAATTATTTTAATATATTCTAGCATGTAGGACTGGAACAATACTGATGGGATCAATGTATTCAAGTATAATTAGGAGAATTGTGAAAACTAGACAAAAAATCGTTCAAGAAGCTCCACAATGAGCTCCCTTCAATAAGAAATTATGCAAGTTGAGGTGGTCAAAGCAAATCAAAGCCATATTCAACATTGGTTTGGTAGATAAAAGTAGGTCAAAACCAAGTCAAACAGCTTGAAAAAATTGTTATTTCCAAAAGAGGGGAAGATGTTCATGTTATAGATATTAATTTATGTTCTTCTT
Organism: Akebia trifoliata; assembly: GCF_017979445.1. NCBI lineage: Eukaryota > Viridiplantae > Streptophyta > Magnoliopsida > Ranunculales > Lardizabalaceae > Akebia > Akebia trifoliata. The sequence goes on along the minus strand of NC_141377.1, from coordinate 18,989,594 downwards.
GTAATTCGTTGCATTATATTATGGTGCACCCATTTGCACCTTATCATATCTGAAGTATATAGGGGTAGTTTTGTCCCAAGACCATCTTTTTATTAAAAATAGAGTTTGAGTGAGGCGTCTTGTAATACCCCAAATTTTTAATTCGTATCTCGAGAAAATCAAATAGTAAAATTTTGAGAAAATTCTGATAAAAGAACTTAGGGTAAAACACTCGGATTTTGTTATGTTCATTTTTAACGAAATCTAACTTTGTTATTGGATTCAAAAGGCCGAAAAACATATTTTAGTCTGTAAGTATGCTCGAATTCGAAACGACATCTGAGACTTGTGAATCATGAGAGTTGTGAAACATGAGAGCCAAACAACGTCTGAGGATTAAAGAAGATGATGAATAGTGATCTGAGAAGATAAGTTTTGTTAAGCTAGTTTTCGTTTTCCAAAATTTGTTAACCGTTCCTTCGCATGATGGGAGAAATGGTGGCAAGCACAAGGAAACGCACAAACTACTCTCTAGTGGGGAGGGCCGCTATAGTCCAAGTTGATCTAAAGGTCTTCGAGATTCAGAGATGTTGGGTAAAGAACAATCAAGCTGTCAGGATAGTGGAGAGAAGAGATAAAGGAGGGTCGGAGCTTGTGCTGTTTGCAAAAGAAAGGCTGTGGTTGGTAGAGACTTTGGAGGAGGCCAAGAGTTGGAGAACTGATAGATTGTTTTGGAAGAAATCGACGACTATGGGGCACTGCAAGATGGCACGAGGCTATGTGAATGAATACGGCCGGTTCCTTAAAATCTCGGAATACTCAGGGCAAGGTTGGTACCCGTCACTTTTGATCCCCGAGGGAGACGAAGGCTTGGGATGGGACAACCTTGGTGAGGCCTTGAGTAGAGGCGGAGCAGTTGATGCAAGTCCTAGGAGGGGAGAGGTTGTTGATAGCTCGTTGACCGGTAGGAGAATGAACGTCTTTCAGAAACAATCGACTCCCATCACTGAGATTGGCCCATTAGAAAATTTTGGTGCTTGGAGGTGGGCGTTCATTTGCGAAATGGGGGAAAAATCGGTGTGCTGGGAAGAGGTGGAGAGGGTGGTTAATTCCATAGCTCCGAGTCCTAGTAAACTTGCTCTAAGACCGTGTGGGATTAGCAGGAGAATTTTTGTATGCCATAAGAGGAGAGAATTCGATGTATTCAAAAATTTGAAACAACTTAAGATCCAGGACGTTGTGGTTAGCCTGAGAGGGTGGTATGCCAATTGTAACAGTATTACAGAGAGTTGGACGCAGGTTGGCACGTGGATAGATATCATTGGGCTCCCATTTCATAGGTGGGAATCGAAGACTTTTACTCTTATCGGTGATTTGCTAGGAGGTCTTTTGGAGGTCAAGGAGTGTACTCGCTCCATGGCAGACCTCACAGTAGCTAGCATCAAGGTAAGGCGGAGGGCCATAGATATACCCAGATGGGTCAAAATTCCAGCAAGATATGTAATGGTGACTGTGGGTATCAAACTATCTGAGGATAGGGAGAGTGGAATGGAGAAGATGATGTCTGTCATTAGTAAAGATGGAGTGGGAATAACAACTCAAAGGGTGTCAGAGACTTTTAATGCACCTTTAGTTGATAGTACTGTAGCAAGGACCAACTTAGATGGATATAAAACAGCCCTGACAGATCCTATGAAAGGGAAGACAGCTGTTCTTGAGTGTGGGTCAAGCAAAGGCACTGTTTCTAATGTCCTTTGTGCTGATTTGGTAGAGACAGCAGGGGTCTATATCACAAATGGAGCATTGGCTGAGCCGAGACAGCAGGCCTGTCAATTTTTAAAGTCGGTTCAAACTAAGTTGAGTAGCGCCCAGGCCTTATTTGAGACGAATCGAGCAATTGGGCCGGACAGCCCACGGACTTTTGGACCTAGCGGACAGCACGTGCACGTGGATGGGCAGAACGTTGGTTCAGGCAGCACGTTAGAACTAGATAACACATGGAGGGAACACGCCTTAGGGGCTATGGACCAAACCATTGGGCCGGGCAGCCCATCAATGCACGGGTTTGAGGCTCAGCCCGTCTGTGATGCGGAGCTGATCTCTAGGACAGACGGCCCATCATGTTATGAAACAGGCCAGTCATCCACTCAAGCAGGCACAGAACAGGCCCAAATAAGGAATATTCAGCCCGTACGCAGGACGGACCAAATGTCCACTTTAGATGGATCAACACACTCTAAGGTATGGCCTCAGCCTATTCTTGAGTTAATTCAAACAGATGGCCCAAGTGGATATTTGGATACAGGAGACAAGTTCATAGACACAACAGAGGGGATTTCAATAAATGGGAACACCAACGAGTCGGTAAGGAATGGCTCATTGAGCCATGTTTTTTTAGAAGAAGAGCTCATTCAAGACATGTTGAAGTCCGATGATTTTGGGACTGGAGATCTGGCTAAGGAGGCTTGTCAGGAAGTAATTGCAGAGTTAACACCAACCACTGAGGGAGTAATGGCAAGGGTACAAGAGGAGCCAAGGGCGTGTAGTCGACTATATATAGGCGGAACTCAAGTAGAAGGGTTTGAGGAGTCGCAACAAGAGCTGGCAGATGAATGGAGGTGTGGAGAACAGGGGGTCTTGGCACAAGGAGGTTTTTTACAGCTTCTGCAGGCCGTCGAAGGATCTAATCTTCGAAAGGATGGATGTGGCAGTGGGGAGTTGGTCTTTGGAGGTGAGCACCCTAACTCTGTCACAGAAGATGTAGTACAAAAGGTAGCTGAATCGGATACCACCCCCTTAGTCATGGTAGATGGAGAGGAAAGCCCAAGGTGTTGGGGAAGGAATAATTCGAAGAACCAGACAGTAGAAGTTCTAGCTGATTGGATTATACGTAATTTGAGCGAGATCAGTTGGACTGCTGGGTTACCTAAAGAAGGGCAAGCAGAAGGAACTGGTATTCTATTCGAGCTGGCACTCAAGAAACGGGAAGAAATTGGTAAATGTTATGACACAGTGATTAGAGAGGAAGAGCCGTTAGGAGAGGAACAAGCTAGTATACGGGATGAGATGGAATTAATTCTTGGGACAGAGGTAAATCAAAATGAGACAGGGCAGCAAGGATGTCTGAGTAGAGGGCAAGGAGCTGAGACGGTAGATGAAAATAGAGTGAAGAATCTAAGAGTCAGACTGGTTAAAGAGGTTCAGGAACTGTGCAAGTCAGGGGCCATGGTCAAGGCTGGCCCGTCTTTAGTCTTAAGAAGCGGGAGAAAACTTAAGTTTCTTAATGACAATTAGATTCCTTTCTTGGAACATGCGCAGCCTCAACAATAGGGTCAAAAGGGCCTCGGTTAAGGCAATAATAAAAGCTCAAAAACCACACATTGTAACTCTCAAGAAACAAAGTTGGACCAAGTGGATAGGGCGGTAGTGCGTGACATTTGGGGCGGGCGGAACTTGGGTTGGAAGCATATTACAGCAAACGGGACAGCAGGGGGTGTTTGGGTGTTATGGGATAAGAGTTTGATCGAGGTGGATGATTCTTTAGTGGGAGCTTTTTCTGTTTCTATACTGTGTCGATGTATAGGGAAAGAAGATAGTTGGGTGTTCTCGGGAGTGTACGGACCTACTAGAGATTGGGAGCGGAAGCAATTCTAGGAGGAGTTGGATGACGTAGGCAATTATTGGAATCGACCGTGGTGTTTGGGAGGAGACTTTAACGTCATAAGGTTTGCTTGTGAGAAACAAGGAGGATCGAGGATAACAACAGGATGAGGAGATTTGGGGAGTTCGTGAATCGTAACAACTTAATGGACATTCCACTCCAAGGTAGAAGCTTCACTTGGTCCAACCATCAAGCCGTTCCCACCCTCAACAGATTAGACAGATTTTTGATTTCAGATGACTGGACTTCAATCTTTTGTCAGATTTCTCAAATGGCTATCCCAAATCCGATATCCGATCATTGCCCTATTCAGTTGGTAGCAGGGCCATTCAACAGGGGTCCCATTCCGTTCCGTTTTGAATTGATGTGGTTGAAGCACCACAACTTCAAGGAGTTGATATCCGAACGGTGGATGAGCTTTTCTTTTATAGGAACAGCAGGGGAGGTGTTCAGGAAGAAGTTGAAGGCCTTAAAGAAGACATTAAAAGAATGGAACAAAGAATCTTTTGGTAGGGTGGATGCACAAAGAAAGGATATCCTTGTGAGAATCGAAGATTTGGATCGTATGGAAGAGATGAGTCCGATTTCGATTAACGACAAGACAACGAGAGTAAACCTTCGTGAGAAGTATCAGCGGTTGGCACTTTTAGAGGAGATCAGTTGGAAGCAGAAATCTAGAATCAGATGGCTTAAAGAAGGGGATGGCAACACAAAATTTTTTCATTGTATGGCCAATGCTCGAGACAGGAATAAGCACATCACAAGGTTGTGTGTGAATGGGGAGTGGCTGGAAGGGGAAGAAGGGGTTGCTAAGGGAATTGTAGATTTCTACTCGAATCTGTATACTGATGGAGCTGATGACAGACCGAAACCTGAGTTGTTACAGTTTGATAGAATCTCGGAGTTACAAAGCGAATGGCTGGAAAGACTCGTTAAAGAAGACGAGATTTGGGAAGTTATCTCAAGTATGAAAAGCGATAAAGCACCGGGCCCCGATGGATTTCCCGTGGAGTTCTACAAAACTTGTTGGGAGATCATCAAGTGTGATTTCATCGCTCTTATCGATGAATTCTTCAGAGATAGTGTATTGGATCGTGATTCCAATTGTACCTTCATAGCTCTAATTCCAAAGGTAGCAGGAACTGAAGACATCAAAGACCTGAGGCCCATCAGTTTGGTGAATACAAGCTACAAAATCATCACAAGCATTCTTGCCAGAAGATTGAAAGGGGTCATTCAAGGTATAATAGGGTGTAATCAGAGTGCTTTTGTCAAAGGGAGACAGATTCTGGATGGAGTCCTAATTGCAAATGAGTGCATCGACTCTAGACTAAAATCTAGGAAAGCGGGAGTGGTGTGCAAAGTGGATTTTGAGAAAGCTTACGACCGTGTCAACTGGAAATTCTTGGAATTTATGTTGGGAAAGATGGGTTTTGGTAGAAAGTGGATCACTTGGATTATGGCGTGTGTGACTACGCCCTCTTATTCAATTTTGGTGAACGGAACGCCTCACGGTTTCTTTCGGAGTACGAGAGGTATCAGACAAGGGGACCCTATATCACCCTTCTTATTTATCATAGTGGCAGAAGCATTTGGTAAGATGATGGATAGAGGGGTAGCGAATGGTTCTTTTTCAGGATTCTCAATAGGAGTAGGCACGGTTAATATTTCGCACCTCCAATTCGCAGATGATACTTTAGTTTTCTTGGATGATTCCATAGATCAGACAAGGAGGTTAGGCGGTCTACTTTGTTGCTTTGAAGCGATGTCAGGTATCCCAGTTAACACGAGGAAAAGTAAGATCCTCCCGGTCGGTTTGGTTAGATGTGCAATTCTTTTGGCAGCCTCATTAGGATGGCAGGTGGGCAGTCTCCCTTCGTCCTACCTAGGGATGCCTCTGGGGGCCCCCTACAGGAGGGTGGCGATTTGGGACCCGATAGTGGAAAGAATCGAAAGAAGGCTAGCAACGTGGCAAGCTAATTACCTTTCGAAGGGAGGTAAATTGACTTTGATTAAAAGTGTTCTATCTAGCATTCCAATATACTTTCTTTCTCTTCTCTCAATGCCTCGAAGTGTAGAGCTAAGGATGGACAACTTGTTTCGTAATTTTCTATGGCATGACAGAGTTGGAAACAGAAAACATCATCTTGTGAATTGGAAACAGATTTGCTCATCTAAGAAGCATGGTGGCCTCGGCGTGAGGAGACTCAGGGAGATGAATGTGGCCTTGAGGGGAAAGTGGTTATGGAAGTTTGGGAACGATGGGAACAGTTTATGGAAACAAGTCATAGAAAGCAAATACAAGTTGAGTCGGACGGGGTGGGAAAGCGGATCAACCAGACAACCATATGGGTGCGGGTTGTGGAAGGGCATCATGAAGATCATCCCACTGTTTAATATGAGAATAAAATTCAGAACGGGACATGGCAACCAAGTAAGGTTTTGGGAAGACACATGGTGTGGCAATCGGCCCCTAATGGAAGTATTTCCAACCTTGTATTCTATTTCCTCGAAGAAAGGGCAATTAATCACATCCGTCCGACGAGTCATGGGTGGAGATTGGGCATGGGATCTTGGATTTCGAAGGGATATCAATGAGTTGGAACTTCAAGAAGTTGAGAGATTAGTTGGAGCCGCTTCGAGTATCGAGCTTCACACGGGAAGAGAAGATGAGAGAATATTGACAGCAAGCAAGGACGGGAGATTCACGATATGCTCTTTCTACAATTCTTTGTGCAATAATGGGGATTATGTATTTCCTCATACTTTGATTTGGGGTCCAAAAGTGCCAAGCAAAGTCGCTTTCTTCACATGGACGGCGGCTTTGGGAAGGATACAAACGACGGATTTCTTGATGCGGCGTGGATGGTGCGGGGCGAGTTGTTGTGTGCTATGTATGGAAAGTGGAGAATCATCAGATCACCTTCTAATGCATTGCAAGTTCTCGCACGGTATTTGGACTCATTTTTTTAAGTTGTATGGGGTCTCAACATGCTTACCGGAATCAGTTAAGGATATCTTCATTGGTTGGTCGTCAATTGGCCATGCGTTTGACGGCACAAAGAGGATGTTGTGGACTATTACACCGTTTGCAATTTGTTGGGGGGTGTGGTTTGAAAGGATTAGACGTATCTTTGAGGGGAAACAAAAGGACTGTCCGGACACGATTATGTCTATCTTGGGTTTTATCTTTTGTTGGTCCAAAGTGCATAAGGAGTTTAGGGGTCTGTTTTTTGAGGATTTACTGTATAAGTGGGATGGGATTTGTAGATCTGTACGTGAGTAGTACTGTAATGTAAGGTCTGTCCAGGTTGGTCAACTCGACCGATTTGGTTTTGTTTTCTTGAATACAATACTACTTATCAAAAAAAAAAAAAGTATGCTCGAATTCGAGTTTTAACGAAAAAGTTATAAAACCCTCAATTTTCATGTTGGGCAAGACCTAAAAAGGTGAATTTTCGTTAGAGTGAGAATTAGTAAAATCCGATAACACCATTAGGTCCGCAACAAAAAATTATAAAGAATGGAGTATTTATTCGTCGATTTTCGAGTTCGAGAAGTTGAAATACCGTTAACCATAGAAACAAGTTAGGAAATACCAAATATGCCCCTCAAGTCTTTATATAAAAGAAACTTAAATTTCTTTTATTTAATTCTCTTCTCTCCAAATAGACCAAAACCCAACCAATCAAACCACCAAGAGTTTCAACCCTCTTCACCTCAAGATCTGTAACGCACGAGTCATCGTTGAGCCTCGACAAAGAAGAGAAAGTTACCGGTGTCGATGAGCTCTACGTTTTCATCACCGTTGATTCTAGTTTCCCTTCCTTCTTCTGTATTTCTCATCAAAAACCAGCGAGTGGGTTTCGATACATTCCACTCGAGGTTTCATCTACTTGGAGACAGATCCGTCCTCCATCGTAAAAGGGAAAGAGAATGTCATCATCAAGGTCTTCACAGCCACCGATCATTTTGCACCCAAGACACCCAACCTCGATTTTTGTTTTATGCACCTCGACTTTCGTGACATTTCTTCACCTCCGACAACCACGATCTTTGGTAGGGGACTTACAATTCCTATTAGTAATCATAGATTGCGAAAATTGCATCTAGGACTTTTTATCAAAATTGTGATATTATTTCAAAACGTAGATTTCTTTCTATTTATTTCAAATTCATGTGAGACCTACATGTTTAATGTGTGTTTAATCGTATTTTAACAATTGATTCGTGGGTGAGATAATGGATCAAAAAACCAATGAAGAAATCCAAAAAAAATTGGACAAAAACCAAACTTTCACGCAGACTTCAACTTGCTGTCGACACCGCCGTCAGGAATAATTTTTGTTAGAATTTGAAATATGGTTCTTGTTTTATTCTCCCCACAACTTATATATATTTTTCCAACCTTATTTACATTAAAAACATTTAAGTAAACATCAAATTTTAAGTTCTTTAATGAAATTAAGGACTTACCCCTCATTTGGAAACAATGGGAATGATTTAAAAATCCAAATCTCAAAGGATCAAAATCTAATTTTTTTATTCCAAGAACAAAACATAAATTCGACGTTTTCGTCAGATTTTCAAACCCGAATATCTTTTGCATTACTTTGAATTGAGTTATAAAAATTACATGATATCAATACATTTATTCAGGGCTTTCATTTCCAAAAACACGTTTTTAAATTAACGAATTTTGAAACATCACTTTTCCGACACTCAGTCAAATTTCTACTAGCTTTTCATAGTTTTGACAGTTTGGTTCCACACATTTGCCAGGACTCTGTTTTGACCAAATTGTGATAGTTCTTCAGTTGAATTGTCCAAATGAATTTTAAAGTTTGAAAAATGATTTAATATTCAATGAACTCATATTGAGTTGATGAATATCGCAAAATAAATGTTGTGTTCGAAAAATCGAAAAGTGAAAATATCGGAAAAAGAAGAAATGGGAATGAAACGGTAAAATGTCAAAATCACACCCAAGGGGTTATGTCTGCATTTTACATTGTTGTGTTGTATGTGGGTTGATGAACGGATATCCAGGGATAATTATTTCGGTTGCATGTTTATTTCCTTTCTGTTAGCGCGAAGCGTTGATTTACTTTTCTATACTGTTATTTATTTTAGGCCGGTGGGCCACAATTGCATGGTAGGAAACTGGATATCCATTCTCAACTCTATAATGTTAATTTCTTATTTTTTTCAAAGAAAAATGATATATATAGTTGTTTTGTGAACTATTAAAGAGTTTGTAAATACCTGAAGGGATAGTCCGTCATATCATCCAGAGCGATGTACTATCCTGGGACATACAGTAAAGACAACCAAGCTCATACATGGTATGGGACGCGTATGAGAGTGGAGTCACAACTAGAATTCATGTTTATTATTCTCTATTTTTACTAGTGAACTTGTAATGTAAAGATGTCGTACACGAATGAGGATGTATAATGGGAATCACATGCATGCCTGATAGGCATAGACGAAGATGATTGGTCAGTGATTACTAACAATCTAGAATATTCGAACGTTTTAACATATCGAAAAGTGACCCACTGCTTACGATCACATTAAATAACCAGCCTGAGTCGGATATATGGTCAGCCAACCGTGGTAATGAGCGACCAATCACAAAATTAAGAATTAAAAATCAGTAAAATATTGCATCGTGTCCTGATTGAGAGCAATCCAATCGTGGAATCCCAACCCTTTAATTCCACTACTCCACCAGTGTGTATTATGTATCTGTTGTTTTACTTTGAATTATAAAATGATATGCGTGTTTAATGTTTCCATTTTATCAATTAGATTTATATAAGAAGAAAATGTTATAATGAGTACTACTAATTGATGTGTTGTGAATCTTTCCAATGTTTAGTTGCTCATCCCTAACCATATGTACCAATTACTCGCAGTTTATCTTGTAAAACTTTGCATGTATTAAAATGATTCAGTATACTTGTTCGTTCATGTTAAGAGAGATTATTAGTAGGAATTATTTGTGGACCTACTGGGTAACCATTGTTACTCACCATTTCCTTCCTATTTTTTTTTAGCTTTAGAACCTACAGTTGGTGAGGCGAGCTTAGAACCGGCGAGTAAGGATTATCTGGTGGGGGTCAAACCAACGACCAAAGTCCATTACCTGGTGAACACTGGGGCTACACCCACTAGAAGTTAGTTTGTCCATGATGTATATAGATATTGGGTTAAGTGTTAGGTTCATATTAGAGAGAAAGTATTTTTGTAATCTTGTATATTTTTACTCCTTCCACACTCTAATCTATCTTACATTCTTAGACGTATATAGTCTTCCGCTACTTGTTTATTTTATTTTTTTTGTATATATATATACAGGAGATGTTTTTGGTTTATCAGTTTTTTGAGTGCCTTGGAATACTTACAATAAACAGAGGAAACCATATCCAAGTCTTGAGGTGCCACCTAGTATCTCAGGATTTGACATGGTGATTTGTGTTAGCGTTCCCAGGTGGCGACAAGTCTAATTCGACTCTCTCCTCTCCCCCAACGAGTCTCCTTTTTCTCTTCTCTCTTTTCTTTGGCTTTCTACTTTATCTTTTCTCCAATATCCTTCTTCCTTCTTATTCTCTTGTAAATTTCTGATTATACTCTGTTCTTTTTCAAGTAAAGTATTTTAACATGGTATCAGAGCAGGTTCCGACCTAAACTTTGTAATTGGAACTCTCCACAATCAGAAATAAGGGTTTCTAGGGTTCGATGAAAGAAGGTTGCCCTAGGATCTGTTTGTGATGATGATGCACAACCTCCAAATCAGGTTGGATTTAATTTTTTCTGGCAAATTTATGTTATTAATTAGATCTGAAATTTATTATGAGTAGCTTTGAAGAAAATCAGAAGGTAATCACTGCTATGGAAAGTAGTCACAATGACCACCCAAGTCTGATGATTACCACCATGAAATTGAATGGTAGAAACTATTTGGAATGGGCCCAGTCAGCCAAGATGTTTATTGGAAGCTGTAAGAAGTTGGGGTATTTAACTGGAGCATGTAAAGAACCTAAAGAAGAGGATTCATCCCATTGTGATTGAGAAAGTGAAAACCTCACTGTGATGTCATGGCTCCTTCATTCAATGGAATCCACTATCAGTAGGAACTTCTTGTTTTCAAGAACAGCCCCCGTGAAATTTGGGAAGCAGTATCTCGAACTTATTCACAGAGAGATGACTTAGCCCGAATTTATCAACTTCACAGGGAGATTGATACATTGCAGAAAGGAAGTCTCAGTATTGAAGAATATTTCAGTGTTCTATGACAAAAGTGGGAAGAACTAGACCACTATCAATCCCCAACAAATTCTATGGCAGATATTAAGAAGCAGACTGAGCAAAGAAGAGTTTGATTTTCTGGCTGGTCTCAATCCAGAATTAGAACTCCAAAGAGTCCAGGTCTTGGCAAAGGATACTCTTCCTTCACTAGATTCAGTGTTCAACTATGTAAGGGCAGAAGCCAACAGACATGCTACTTCTATGAGCTCTATCACATCTAACATAGAGAGGTCCGCCCTTGCAGCAGATTGTAAGAAGAATAAAAGATTTGAAATGAGTAAAAGTCAATCTCAACCTTTTATGTCTGAAGAAGAAGAAAAAAAATTGAAGTGCAGCCATTGTGGTAAGAGAAGATACACTAAAGAAAGATGTTGAGATTTAAATCCTTAACTGAAGCCCAAAATTTTCAGATCATCAACTGCTAATAATGCATCTATTGAGGGGGAGAGTAACTGTACCAACCAACCTACTCCAAGAAGTTCAATTCCAGACCCAAAAGATCAAGCTATCAAGGATCTTACACAACATATTGCTGCCCTCAAAGCCTCTTTGGGATCTGTTACTAAAGATGAGTACTCAGGTATATCTGCAAACATTTCTGTTAAGGATCCCTCTTCTACCTCCTGGATAATTGATTCAGGGGCATCTGACCACATGACTGGTAAGCAAAATGCTTTTTCATCCTTAGTTCCAATTTCAGGGGGAATTAAACTTAGAGACAGGTCACTTCCCAATGCTTCAGGAAAGGGCATTTTTTGTTTCTCTTCATCCCTTTCACTTCCTTCAGTTATTCAAGTTCCTTCTTTTCCTTCTAATTTGTTATCTGTTAGTAGTCTCACTAAATAATTGAAGTGTAGTGTGACTTTCTATCCATCATATTGTGTGTTTCAGGACCTGGAAACAAAGAAGATGATTGGTGGTGGATGTGAACAGGATGGATTATAATTGTTGGACATATAGAAGATTTCTACTACATGCTTGGTAAATCAGGCTTCTCTACTGATCAAATACACCTTTGGCATCACCTTCTTGGTCATCCATCGTTGAAGTCTCTCCAGTTGTTATTTCCCAATAAATTTCATTTAAGTAGTGAATTTAAGCTTTCTTGTGAGACTTGTCAATTTTCTACACATTGTCAAACTACTTATCCCCCTAGTTTGAATAAAAGTTCTTCTCTTTTTCAATTAGTTCATTCACATGTATGGGGACCAGCACCAATTACTTCATTATTTGGGTTTCGTTATTTTGTGTCATCTATTGATAATTACTCCAGAGCTACTTACGTTTATTTGATGAAAAGTTGTGATGATGTGACTAATATTGTTTAGTGTTTTCACAAAATGATTAAGACTCAATTTGATAATAAACTCAAAGTATTTAGATCAGATAAAGTAGGGGAGTATACCTATCATGGTTTGAAAGATTGTTTCTTAGATGAAAGTATTGAAACTCAATTCTCTTGTACAGGAACACCATAACAAAATGGGGTTGCAGAACGAAAAACGCGTCATCTTTTAGGAGTTACCAGGTCTCATTTAATTGAAATGAAGGTTCCTAAAACCTACTAGGATGAAGCCATCTTGACTTATGCCTTTATGATCAATCGAATGCCATTGGCGGATCTTGGGGGGTTGTACCCACTCCAGTTGTTGTTTCCAGTTAAGTCCTTATTTTCTCTTCCTCCCAAAGTTTTTGGATGTGTATCTTTTTGTTCATATTCTTGGTCCTACAAAAGATAAGCTGGGTCCTCAGTCTTTGAAATGTGTCTTTGTTGTGGTATTGTCCTATTACACAGAAAGTTCATGTCTAAAGATGTAACATTTTTTGAAGATGTTCCTTATTTCTCAAACTTGGGTAAATCTATGTCTTTTCTTGTTTAGACACGGATACTCATTTGCCTGTTGTTATTAGTCATCCAACTGAAGCGTCTACTATGGATAAAGGCATAGATACGTCTGAGAAACCATTGCAGGTTTACAGTAGAAGAAATCCTTCTCAAGATCAGCAGGTAGCTCATAATGTTGATATACCACCAACATCGAATTCGTCAGGTATTACCTTTGTCCCTGAACAATCATCTCTTGATTTGTCAATTGCTCTTAGAAAAGGAACTCAATCATGTACTCGTTATCTTGTTAACAATTTTGTTTCTTATAATTCTTTATCTTCTTCATTCCTTGCCTATCTTGCTTCTGTTTCGTCTATTTCTATTCCTACTAAATTTGCAGATGCCTTAGCACATCCTAGATGGAAAAAGGCTATGGACCTGGAGATGGTAGCCCTTGAAAAGCAGAAAACTTAGGATCTAGTTGAACTACCAATAGGACATCATGTGAAAGGTTGCAGATGGATTTACACAGTGAAATATAAGTCAGATGGCTTTGTTGAAAGATACAAGGCTTGTCTTGTAGCTAAGGGATTCACCCAAGTTGATGGGGTGGATTACAAAGAGACTTTTGCTCCAATAGCTAAATTGACATCCATCCGGGTTCTTCTTTCTGTTGCTGCCTTAGCAATGCCCATCCTGGAAGACAAGAAAGGTTTAGGAGTTCTAATCTTGTAGAGGCTTTTCAATCAGAAGAGATACCAGGGGTGGGTAGGGTAGGAAGGTTATTTGCCGCTTTGCTCAGGTGAAATGACTGCAGAAGAGGTTGGAAGGGGTTAGGAATGCCCTTACGAACTAAGACACCTAAGGCAGGGTCCGAAAGAGATAGATTACTCGGTGCCAGTGGATCCCATTCCTCATACCTTCTCTCATTCGCTTGTTATTGCCCACCTGGGTTCGTAAGAAGGGACTGGGACACAAGATGGGGACGAATCGATGGCTTCCACTCGTTCTTCAAGGCTTGGATCATAATCAGAAGATGGCAAAGGATTAATCTAGTACCTGGGGTCATTTCCTTCATTCCCTGTTCCTGGTGTATACACACACTTTTAAAAAAAAAAAATTAATTAATTGAGGTTTATGCCTCAATGCACCTTGAGGCTTACGCCTTGCCTCAAGAACCCAAAATGCCTCGAGTACGCCTTAGGTCTACTATTGAAAGTGTGTACTCTTCTGCTCTTTTAGGAGAATCACTAGCATGAAAGGAATGAAATGTCTATCAAGATTCATGTTAAGGGGTGGCAGATTTTTACATTGGCTGCCAACCTGATACAACTTCCGTCCTTAATCCGAGCTTGGGACAGGCAATGTATTGTAAAGAGGACAACACAATATGAAATACGTATTGCTTCTTTGTTTTTATAGGTAATAAAATTTCATCAAGAGCTAGAAAAATGTGGTCTAGATGACCAACTAGGTACAAAAGAGGAAAATAAAAAAGAAAGATACTAAAAAGGAAGAAACACGTGAAGAGGAGACTAACTTTTCATAGACAAATCACTTGTGGATAATTACAGTAAGAGAGATATAGCTGCAAATAAAAGAACATACCGAATGTGTGATATTTTCAAGAGAATCCACAATGCAATGAGAATAATCATAACTTGGATAAATACACCACTTGTCTCCTGAATGTGGATGGGGAGTAAACTGGATAGAGGAAATCAAGTAACTGAAATATGAGTCGCTCAGTGAATTTAAGTAAGAAAAGGGTTACGTCTCAAAAAAAAGGAAGGTTATGAGTGCACACTTGCCTTTATACGATACGCGATAAGATCATACATATTATAATTATCACTCTGCATGTCTTGCTTCATTCTAAGTGTTGCTTTGCCTTCTTCAATCATTCCTCGTCTCATTTCATCAAACAGCTTCAATGATTCTGCAACTGGCCTGTCCCTCCAAGGACTGTTCATCTTTTTCTCCCTATACTCCTTTATCTCATCAGAAGTCTGAAAAAATAGCCACATTTAAGAGAATGATTTAGTTTAACTATTTTCAAACAGGTACAAGGACAAAACATCGTGAATGCAAAAATTGCATATCAACATAAAACCATTAGCATGTAGGTCGGGTAAAAAATTAATTGTGCTGCTCCTAGCAACCTGGTGATCAACATAAGCATGGCCTCTACGTATCAGCTCCACAGCTAGATCATACAGATCTTGAAAATAATCACTAGTGTAAGTGATCTGCAAAAATCCAAAATTTGTCAATTATTGCCAAAGCACAGAACAAATAGTTAAGCATGAGTAAAAAGTATAGTTGCCAAAAACATAAGATCATACCTTGAAAGGCTTCCAACCCATCCATTGGACAATTTCTTCAATATGATCAATATACTCTTTCTTTTCAGCCTCAGGGTTTGTATCATCATACCTAGAAGCCCCAGAGAAAAGTACTAAGCTGAGAAACTAAAGCAATTTAGACTTCCAAAAAGAGAAGGTAAAAAAAGAAAAAAAGAACAGGGGCCAATATTTGAATTACTGCAATCTCTGAACCCGAGGACATGTATCTAATTACTAGAGAAGAACAACTGATCCTCAAGCTTGGTGCATGAATACTTTATTTACCAATTCATGAAATATGTGATGAAGGCCAATATTACAGCACCAGTTAAAAGGAGCAAGTTGAAGGTTCTAAAAGGGAAAAAAGAAGAACCAGAAGAACATGGTTTGAGGTAGTGAGAGCAGATATTAACACACTTGGAATAATAGTGGGCATAGATTTCTACATGACTGGATGGAGGACCAGAATCTGTTCAACTGACATCAAATTTTTGGGATAAGATGCTCTTAATGATGACTATTATTATTTACATAATAGTAACTTCAAGATCTCTCTTCCTGAAAGAAAAAATGATGGGATCCCTATCTACAGAAGACGTGAATAGGGTTTGGCTTTAGAAAGAATCGAATGGAGGAACAAAATTAATTCATCCGATCCCAAGTTTGTGGGATAAGGCTTTTATGACAAAAGAGAACAATAATCACAATATATCGATCAAGAGAAAAACAGGAAAGTCGGTCAATATAAAATAATATCCCATGCTCCACAAAAAGCATCGTGAGTGAGTACATTGAAAAGGCCAAGGAAATTGAAAATGGTTGAAGACGTTATGTAAACTTTTTAACAAAACAAGTACACTTTCTTCACCTTTATTTATTTCCATATCAGTCAGTCATGTGAAGATTGCAAGGAAAAATCTTTCAAAATCAATGTTCAGGTAAAACGCTACATAGTTCTTCCCAATGCCCATGCACCCATGTTCAGATAAGATCAGCTCAAGAGAGACCACAGAGATTTCCTATCCTGTCTGCCATACCAAAATATTTTTTTTATTTTCTAGGATGCTAGCAAAAATAGAGAACTTCTATTGCCACACCAACTTTTACTAATGCCACCCCAGATGTGTGCTAATTCTTTGGTGATTTACATATGAATTGGGTGGCGTTAGCAAAAGTTATTGTGGCAATAGAATCCCTCCAAAAACAACATTTTACTACAATACAGTTTTCATGAGTTGAAACAAGCAAGATGCAACTAATAAAACATAGCACAGAGGAACTTTAGAAAGAAGAACAACATTTTACTACTATACAGTTTGGATCTTGTTGAACGATATAGAAAGAAAATGGCAGGGGTAAGAAAATGAAGCTAAGAAGAGCAATGCTTACCTAAGGTAACAACACCCATCTCTCTCTTTTGCCAAGCCAAAGCTAACAAACATAGCCTGTAAAACTGATATTAGATAAATGCTAAAAAGTCTCAAAGAAAATAATGGATCTGTAGCTTTCTTACTAGAAGACGTTATTACCTTGGCATGACCAATATGTAGGTACCCATTTGGTTCCGGTGGGAAGCGGGTGAAGACTCTACCTCCTGTTGCTTTCAAATGTTTTTCAAGTGTTTCCTTCGTATTGCAAACTCTCAATACAGGGCGGTCGCTAAAAAATATTTCAGTATGCACCTGATAATCCACAAAACATATATCATCTCGCTTTCATCAAAATTCAAGCGAGGAACACAATAATCATACTAAATAAGAAAGTAGTTTAACAATATCCATCTTCAAGTTTTCATGGAGAATCATCAATGGGGGTAAGGTTCCAAAGGAAGTACATTTGCACATTGAAATGGAAAACAATGAGTTTGTATATGAACACCTAAAGCTATGGATCAGCCAACAGATTGGACCAAAGCACATGTATGAGCAAACAAAGACGAAGAGCATTAGAGCTTAAATTAGTACTGCGACATTACATTTACATTTTTGCACCAGCCAATGAACGCTTGAACATTCAAAGTTATATTAAACAGAAGATTGAAAATCAAATACCTTTAAATTTTCCTCGGGTTGAGGAAATATTGCAAAAGGGTTAAGTTCTTCTTCACAAGGAGCCACTAAAGGAGTATCGACAACAGAGGTTTGATCCTAGAAAGTTTGAACAAAAGCAGAAAGAAAAAAAACAAATGGAAGTAAAGGTTAGACATGAATGAAAGAAGCAATATTTTATGAAGATGAGTGGCAACAAGCCCCTACCTCTGTTTTAACAGGCTTCTCTTTCTTCCTCCTTGAAGGCTTTTCATCATCAGCTGCAGTTCTCTCACCAAGTAATCCATATAACTTCCCATCTATTACGTGCTGTAACAAACGCAAAGCACAGCAAGCAAAAGAATTAAGAAGAGTGGGAAAAAAAAAAGCAGCTCAACGTTATTTAATATACCAGAAGAGGTAATAAGGTGTTAAAAAAAAAACCTGATTACCTTAACAATCTTTGGATCAGCCCAGGGGTGTATCTTCCGAACTTGCGCAAACAGATCACCAACTAGAAAAGGAAAGTGAGACACGAATGTCAGATTTTTTTTATAGGTGACTGAATTTTGGATTTCAAAGTATCAACTGTAGAAGAAAGTTTCATATCAAAGACGTGATACATGGATTCGTCCAGTACACAGGAGTGTTGAGAGTCCATATGAATGGCCATGGATTCGGTAGCAACTTATTTTCGTTTTACTACTTTAAAAGAAAATTTTATATCAGCAATCCATCACAAACCACACTCGGTCTGTGATCGGATCAAGAGGGAGAGAGATTAGGAATAATAGGATTACTATTCACGTAAATGGACCATGAAAGGGAGAAATAAAAAATAAAAATAAAAAGATATTTCTACATGGTTGTCTTCTCATTGAATTATCTCCTAATCCGTTGTTGATTTCCCCCTAAGCCTTAACTGATTTCTTCATTTTATTTCACTGATTTCTCAATGACTCGCACGCCCAAGGGGAAAGGGGTGGGGAGTTGATTTTGATGAGCACATCAAAAGTTTAACACATCCCAATCAAACCATATAACACCTCATCTAGGCCCATTAAAGCAAATCTTTGCCACCTCAATATTTTTTTTCAGATAAAGATAATTACTAAGAGAATGGAGGTCGAGCAACCTGCCAGAAGATTACAGTAGCTAAAAGAAAATATTAAAAATAAGGGAAAAATAATCCCTCCAAAAAATCCTCAAATTCAACTAGCTAGAAATCATCCATCAGGTTTTTTTTTGTGCAGGACCAACAAGAGGTAGGCCAAACATTCGTGCAACCAGTAGGCCTGAAAGAGCATGCCACAAAGTATTTTGGGTCCTTGGGATTCATAAAAAATCAGAGAATCATTTTAGGAAGCTTTTACTTAGATCCAAACTGTTAGACTGTCTAAAGATTAGTGAGTTGTGTTCCCAAGGACCATCATGCTTATCCTTCTAAACAGGAATTTTATCTATGATGAACGCCATATATTTAAAGAATCTGTGTTTGTGGAGTTGGAAATGATGGGACCAACATTCTCATTGATTAATAAATTAACATAACTTATATGACACGCATGGTTAGTCTCATTATTACAGTATTTCTAATATAAGAACACTTCTTCATGTTAAGTGGGAAATATCCCGATCAATTTAAACTGTACAAATCAGGGACCCTATCTAAAAGATCTCCTAGATGAAATATTGTCTCCACCGAATGACCTTAGACATCAATTGCATTGATTCACGAAGTTCTCCTAGCTGAAATTCATCCCACTGCTTATCAAAAAAAAAAAAAAATTAATAATAATTCATCCCACTCAATGATCCTAGCCATCCAATCAAATGCATTGATTTAAGTTTTATGTTCAATTTTCTATTTCCCTCGAAACTCAAATTAACGTATACAATTAAAATAAATTAAAAACTAAAATATACACGAGTACTTGAATCTTATTTTTCAAAATTTGTTGAATTTGCGATGAACAAAGATGTTGGTTCTAAGACTACAACAGAATTATCAACGACAATGAATATCACAGAAAATAAGAGAATTCTAATAAATAAATAACAAATAATTCTCAGTATTTTAGTCCCGCGGGATTGAATCTAAAATATTAAATTGAGGGATGAGGGATCTTATGGAAGATAGAACTTCCAACTAGCCTAGGGTATTAATCTAACAATATTTGGAAACATATAGAAAAACTAGGATTCCTAAGGTTAATTCTAGGTTTTAGATTATTAAAAAAATTTAGGTTTGGTTAGTCTAGACTTCTTGTAAATTATTGGACGGCAAGTAGAAATGATTTTGGGAGAGGTTTATGGAGATTTGGCTACGTTTTTTGGGACTGGTTTGCGCTGGGAAACATGTATGACTTGGGAGAGGATTTGGGAGGTTCAACTAGGTGTAAGGACTCTAAAAGAGGATGATTAGAACTGATTTAGTGTTTAGAAACAGAAAAATTAAAGAACCTATGGCAGATGTAGAAGAAGAAAATAAGATCTGTACCTGAAATAAAGAAGAAAAAGATGGAGTAGATGCATGTATCTTATTCACCAGGTTGAATGCCTCAACATTCATGCAAGAAACCAGAAAATTCTGTAAATGTTATTCTAAAATTTTTCTAAAATAACATAAAGATGTCTTTAAATACTTAAACAAAATCTTGAAGAGAAAAATACCTAACCTACACTTTAACTTAAAGATAAATAATAAAAATACTATAATTTTTATAACTTTATCTCTCCTAAATTTACAACCCTTGTCTTTTTATAGTTACCAAACTATCCCAAACATCTATACTATGATCATGGGCTAATAAACCAAAAAAATAACTCAAAACATAAAAGCAAGTCCAAAATAAAACTTCAAAATAGAATACTAGATAAATTCTAAGCATTATAACATTATTGCTATGTGTTGGCCATTCTAATTCATCAAACAAGTCCTCCTCGATCTAAACACAGCCCACATGCACTCTCCAATGTAGAGTCTTCAAAAAATTCTGCACATGGGGTCTTCAAGTCCTCTCAGTAACTATCACTGATCCACAAGGAACGTTGACCTGAATATTTAAGTCATATCTCGAGGAAATCAATCATCATAATTTTCATATCTTGGGGGGTTTATATACTAAGATTAACCAAATAGGAAAAAAATTATAAGAGTTGATTTTAATAAATCTGATGACACCATTAGTCCGTATTGAAAAATGAACCAAAATAGGCTATAAGTTCGTTAAAATCGAAACTTGGGACATAGAGTTTATATGTAAAAGAAAACAAAATACTAGAATTAGGGAAAATTTACAGGTTTTTATTTTCTTCTCCAAGAATAAACCCTAAAGAAAAACCTTAGCCTCCTTCCCCCTTCATCCTTGGTTTCCATCTGCTTGGAGGTTCTGCTAGGCTTTGGCGTAGAAGAGAGAATCGATCAACTCATCACAAGCTTCAAGGGGAACTAAAGAAGTGAAGCCTTTGATCACTTTTGGGAGTGAAACATCCAACTCAACTCAATCTCCCACGTTCTTCGTGGACTTTATTGTTGTAAAGTGTCTAATTTCTTATGGGGGAGTGTGTTTGCATCATTTTTGGTGTGAATGTATGTATGAGGATATACTTGTAAATCTATAATCTTCTCTTCATCTTAATAGACAAAGGCTTGTAGGGTCATTGCCCTAAGCATGTTTTTCCCAAATAGTAAAGTTGGTATTAGAGTTAGGATTTCCCTTGCTCCTTTTTTGCTGATGTCATGATGACATAAACCCTAGTTAGCCCCAAGACTCCATTGATGAGTGCTTCCAATGGAGTTTCATCCCCCGAGTCTCATTCATATCTAGATTTTGAGGTCATTTGATGTGTTTTTCGAGTAGTTGCAGGCTGTGAACTCATCATCCACAATTTGCATGTTTTGTTAATATCTCTTCATCCAACTCTCTGATTTTCAAACCCCTTGAAAGGGTAGGTCGTTTTTGTCTCTAAATCACATCTACAACCACTGACCTTTGGATCATCGAGGTTTGATAGGTTTTAACCCTTCTTTTTCAGTTTCTACTCTTAAAAACCTATTTCTTCATCGTGTTCTGTAGTTTTTGGCTTGTGAAATTCTCTTTGGTTGTCAACATCTTGCTCCTTGATTCTCTTTGGTTGTTAGCTTCATCTAGGATCCAACAGCTAGTGTTTGTCCATTATAATAGTTGTTTTTTGGTGAAGCTCCTCTGTAATGGATTCTAAATCCCTTGTTTCTCTCACTCTCTCCAATCCGATTACTAATTCTATCACCAATTTAAAATTCAATGGTGATAAATGCATAGCATCGAGCTATTAATCTTTACATTGGGGGTCAATCGGAGATGGGTTATTTTACAGGGGATACTCCTCGGCCTACTATTGATGTTGGTGCTATTGCTAAGTGGGATTCTGAGAATTGGATCATTCTGAGTTGGCTTTTCAACTCTATAAAGTCCCAGGTTAATGTCAACTATATTTTTTTATAAGACTACTTATCAAGTGTGGACCTCACTTTCACAAACATATGCCTTAGCTGAGAATGATGCGCGAATTTACCAACTTATTCGCGAGTTAGCTACTTTTCAGTAGGGAGACGGTTCTTTTTCGAATTATTACAGTGCACTCCAGCGTCGTTGGGAGGAGCTAAGTCAATATGAGCCTCTTTCCGAACTAAACCTGAGTCTATTAAGATTGTTGCTAAGCGAGTTCAACATCGCCAGACCTATAATTTTTTGGGAGGTCTTCGCACTGAGTAGGAACAGTTGAGCACTCAAATTCTAGCGACATCCCAGATTCCCCCACTTTGCACCAGTTTTTAGCGAGGAGCATAGTCATGAAGTTATGTCTTCAGGGACTTCCTCAGTTGCTCCTCAGGATCATATTGCTTTTGCCAGTGCCTCTCATTCTCCCATTTCTTCCTTTGTCGGACGTGGTCGAGGGAATGATTGAGGTCGTAGTGATCGTGGTCGTAGTCGCTCCAATATGATATGTTCTCACTGTGGTATTGCAAGGCATGACCGTGCTCAATGTTATCATCTTCATGATTATCCCGAGGGCTACCGTTCTTGTTCTACTATTGTTGCTACCAATGATTGTACAGTTGTTGATGTTTCCCAACTCGAGTCTACCGTTGATGCTTTGAGCTTGATGAAAGCATAAATGGAAGA